>NC_062545.1:145222092-145522092 GCF_016906955.1 Phacochoerus africanus | reverse complement strand
AAAACAAACAAATCATAAACTAGGAAAAATAGTCATAAGTCATATTTGGAAAATTACTTATTTGTAGAATCTTTAAAAAACTTCTGTAAAAATAATGAAAAGACAACCTAATTTTTAAAAAATTGGACAAGGAACCTCAAAAGAATATATAGAAATGCCCAAAAAGTGCACGAAAAAGTGCTCAGTATCATTAGTTATATGGAAAGTGGTAATTAAAACTATAGAGATACCACCTGATTCCCACTAGAATGGCTAAAATTTTAAAAACTGACAACATCAAATGTTGGCAAGGATGTGGAACACCTAGCACTCTCTTATAATGCTGGAGGAAGCAGAAGATGAAACAACTAATTTGGCAAATATATGGTAGTTTTTTATAAAACTAAGCATACACCAACCCTATGACCCAGAAGCTCCACTTTTAGGTATTTATCCAAGATAAATGAAAACATGTCCACATAAAGTTGTGTACAAGAACAATCAAAGCAGCATTTTTCATAATATCACAACCCGATGTCCACCAACAAGAGAATAGGAACTGATTTTGATATATTTTTACAATGGAATACTTATTATTCTACAACAAAAAAGGAACAAACTATGCCTACATGAAGCTACACAGATGAAACTCAAAGAAGCTGGAAACAAGAAAAACTAAACTGAATATTTCCTTTTACATAAAGTTTTAGAATTGGCCAAACATACACCAAAAACATTTGGAAAAATTGTTGCCTCTAGAGGGTACTGACTAGGACAGGTCACAGTGAAACTTTCTAGGGTGACAGAAAATTTCATTCTCTCAATAGAGGTGTCATTTATGTGAGTACAAGCATTTGTCAGAATTTACTAAATTGTGTAGTTAAAATGTGCACTTCACATATGTAAATTTTACCTTAAAAATTCTCCCACATAAATACTGAACTATAGTTAGTTGATTTATTTTTTTCCTTCAAAGGAAACTATAGTTCAGTATTTATGTGGGAGAATTTTTAAGGTAAAATTTATATACTTAATTTTAAGGTAAAATTAATACACTTAATTTTAAGGAAAAATTAATAATTATATAATTATTAATATAATTAATAAAACTAAGTATATTTGTAATATACTTACAAATAGGTAAGTATATTAAGGATATTGAAAGCAAGGTATCCCACTACTGGTCAAAGGAGTTACAAATATGGAATAGTAGTGCTGACTGGAGTTGAAAGTGACATTACAAACTCTTTTTTTTCTGAGAGATAGATAAAAAAGTTCCACACAGTTAAATACATTTCCCAATTCTGACAAGGCCTAGAAGCAATCTAGCTTCTGTATTTTGATTTATGAATAACATTCTCTAACAAATGAAGATAAGACTTGCAAAAAAGGGCTATTTCAGAGCTGAAGCATCATCAGAGGGTCTTGGAATACCTTGTCACATGGAAAAGGAAGGAAGCATTAAAACAATGATGGGCACAAATCAAAAGGACACAGAACTCAGTTGAAGGGATTCCCTATCAGCCAAATCTGGGGCAATTTGAGCATTAAAATAAAAGAATAAAACCCACTAGATAAAACTAAGATTCGCGAGTTGTACAAACAGATGAACAAATAAATGGAGAAGGTACACTTCTTCCATACAGAAGAATGCCAACATAGGACAAGTAACAGAGTTAGAAATGCTTCAAAGGTGCTAAAACTAGGCGATTAAGCTTTGATGAGAAAAAACCTATTCCTACAAAAGGAAAATTGTCATTGTATAAGGGAGAAGCCTAGCTACATGACCTTAACCAAGTGATCAAAATTAACATAGCCAGTAATGGGTGATACCAACATCATATGTATTTTAATATAAAGGACTAGGAAGGATATAAGCCCATTTCTGTGGTTTTATTGGGAAAAATATCTATAACCTGACTAAAAATCAATGACCCACAGCAAACCCAAATTGGGGGATATTATGCAAATTAACTAGTTCAGACTCTTGAAAATATCAAGATCAAGAAAAGATAGATAAAGGTTTAGGAACTGTTTCAGCTTTTAAAAAAACCACACAATTAAGTGTAACGTAATACCTGGATTAAACCCTGGACCAGGAGACTAAACAGTTATAAAGGATATTACTGGGAGAATTTATAAAATTGAATATGGATTGTATATTAGATAATAAAAATATGTCAATATTAAATTTTCTGATTTTAATAGTTGTGCTGTAGGTATATAAGTTAAATGCTTTCTTTTAGGAAACATACACTGAAATTATTCATGGTAATACCCTTGAAACCTCTAAGTCTCAATTCAGAAAAACTGTTACAGATAGATACATACATAAATATATAGTCATATACATAGAGATACCTAATATACACATATAATGTAGTACAGTATAGAGAGTATAATATATATAGTATATATAGAAGGGGGTGAGAGGAGGCACAAATGAGGTAAAATATATACAGTTGTAATTGGTTTATACGGGTAAAACATATATGGGAGTTCTTGTACTATTCTTACAACTCTTCTGTATGTGTGGAATTATATCAAAATAAAATTTACTAAAAAGCTAATGGTGCTAACGAGACTGTAAAGTAGGACAAAAGTATAGAAAACCATTTGGCAGTATCTACCAAAGCTAAACATACAAATACCCTGTGAATCAGCAATTCTATTCCTACGTATTTAACTCAACGGAAATACATGTATAGTCACTGGAAAAGCACGCACAGGAACATTCATAACATTATATTAGCATGGTATTCCTTTGCATGGTTATATCACAATTTATTTATGGCTTCTACCCTCGATGGACATTTGGAGTGCTTCCAGTGTGGGGCTATTACAAACATTTTAAAAAAGGTGCTGAATTTTATCAGTTATCAAGGAAAAAAACTACTCCAACATCTACCACATGAACATACTTTTTTTTTTTTATTTTCCCACTGTACAGCAAGGGGGTCAGGTTATCCTTACATGTATACATTACAATTATATTTTTTCCCCCACCCTTTCTTCTGTCGCAACATGAGTATCTAGACAAAGTTTTCAATGCTATTCAGCAGGATCTCCTTGTAAATCTATTCTAAGTTGTGTCTGATAAGCCCAAGCTCCCTATCCCTCCCACTCCCTCCCCCTCCCATCAGGCAGCCACAAGTCTCTTCTCCAAGTCCATGATTTTCTTTTCTGAGGAGATGTTCATTTGTGCTGGATATTAGATTCCAGTTATAAGTGATATCATATGGTATTGTCTTTGTCTTTCTGGCTCATTTCACTCAGGATGAGATTCTCTAGCTCCATCCATGTTGCTGCAAATGGCATCATGTCATTCTTTTTTATGGCTGAGTAGTATTCCATTGTGTATATATACCAACTCTTCCGAATCCAATCCTCTGTCGATGGACATTTGGGTTGTTTCCATGTCCTGGCTCTTGTGAATAGTGCTGCAATGAACATGCGGGTGCACGTGTCTCTTTGAAGTAGAGTTTTGTCCGGATAGATGCCCAAGAGTGGGATTGCGGGGTCATATGGAAGTTCTATGTATAGATTTCTAAGGTATCTCCAAACTGTTCTCCATAGTGGCTGTACCAGTTTACATTCCCACCAACAGTGCAGGAGGGTTCCCTTTTCTCCACACACCCCCTCCCGCACTTGTTATTTGTGGATTTATGAATGATGGCCATTCTGACTGGTGTGAGGTGATATCTCATGGTTGTTTTGATTTGCATTTCTCTTATAATCAGCGATGTTGAGCATTTTTTTCATGTGTTTGTTGGCCATCTGTATATCTTCTTTGGAGAACAGTCTATTCAGGTCTTTTGCCCATTTTTCCATTGATTGATTGGTTTTTTTGCTGTTGGGTTGTATAAGTTGTTTATATTTTCTAGAGATTAAGCCCTTGTCCGTTGCATCATTTGAAACTGTTTTCTCCCATTCTGTAAGTTGTCTTTGTGTTTTCTTTTGGGTTTCCTTTGCTGTGCAAAAGCTTTTCAGTTTGATGAGGTCCCTGGGTTTTATTTTGCTCTGATTTCTATTGCTTTGGGAGACTGACCTGAGAAAATATTCATGATGTCGATGTCAGAGAGTGTTTTGCCTATGTTTTCTTCTAGGAAACATAGGCAAAACACTATGTTTTCTTCTAGGAAACATAGGCAAAACACTATGATGGTGTCCTGTCGTATATTTAAGTCTTTCAGCCATTTTGAGTGTATTTTTGTGCATGGTGTGAGGGTGTGTTCTAGTCTCATTGCTTTGCATGCAGCTGTCCAGGTTTCCCAGCAATGCTTGCTGAATAGACTTTCTTTTTCCCATTTGATGTTCTTGCCTCCCTTTTCAAAGATTAATTGACCCTAGGTGTCAGGGTTTATTTCCGGATTCTCTATTCTTGAACATACATTTTAAGGACTATTGGACCAAGTTTTGGTGAGAATATGGAAAAAAGATATTTCTCTTTGGAAAACAGTTTGGCATTACCTAATTTATACTAAGTAATTATACAAATTGCCCAGATTAAAATTCAAGACGTATAACCTATGCACCAGCAATGTCCGGTTTCCTTCACTTGGCCCTTTCTGAGGACATGAATGCATCAACCCCCACTGTTCCCAACCCACATGCACACTCAATTTTTATTAATCCTGAACCAACTTGAGTGCAAGTATAACTCAGGACAGTCTATACAAGATAAATGAATTCCACAAGATTGGTTAAAGTTTGCCAACATTTGAGATTCTGACAAAACCTGCAGGACTAATGATTATTCAACCATCCTTTTTGCTTCTAAGAAACACATGAACAAGAGGGTGGCAAAGGCTGTGTCCTGGATACATGGTGGCCATCATCACTGTTCCCTGTCTTAGAAATGATGACGAAAGACCATTCTTGTTCTCAAAGCAAACTTCTCCAGCTACTCCAAGGAGTAACTGTAATACCAAAACAGGGGGAGACTGAGCAGATGTAGAAGACAGAGTTGTGACTGCATGGAGACTCTTCACCCCGTCATGCCTATCAAAACCATCCAAACCTCCTCCACTTCCCATGTCCTGCTCCTGTCTAGGACAGAAGGTTTGCATTTCAGGCACTGTCTTGGGTGCTGAATCTCTGGAACTCTTAAATTGGAGCAAATACAGCCAGGGTATTTGCCCCCAAACCTGGGCAAGTTATTTAACTTCTACTTCCACAAATTGAGGATGGAAATGGCAGGTTCCTTATAGGAAATAAAATAAGGTAATACATGTAAAGGTGACAAGGGTGACCAGCACAGAGAACGTGAAAGAGGTTAGATCTTATTGCATCACTCCTAGAGCTCCTATCCCTGCTGTCACAGGAACACAATGATCCAGAGGATGCTTGAAATATTATTTCAGATAACCCCAGGAATGCAGAGAGATGAGACAGAGACAGACTAAACAACAATGCAAAATGGACTTTGGGGAACCAGCCTCCTGGTCATTTCTGGTCAGTTGCAACATTTTTCCCCAGAACTGTACCATGTATCCCAGCTCTGAACAAAAAGTCTCTGTCCCAAGGCATAAACTAAATGTCACTATAAAATGTCAGTTTAGTTTCTAAATGTATTTACAGGTCACTGCAATATGGCAAAATATTATTTTACATGATAAATTAGAATTTAATGAGAAAGACCTTTAAACTAATTCTGTAGAATGCTTTGAGCCTTAATATCTCATGAAAACAAATGTGAGGATGTAAAGAGCTCCCACAGACACAGCTGACGAGTGTCAGGACAGCAAGACAAGCATCATGCCTGATCCCAAAACAATGGCCTGATTTTCACCTGAAACAATCACAAACACAGACCCCACACCAAGCGGTTTGAAGTATATTTGAAGAATGTTAATGGGACACGCAAGAATTAATGTCTTAGGTTTTTATTTTATGCAAATCCCCAAATGTATGGTTTTGCTTAATTTTAGTGTTGGTAAATTATCAACCTAAATGGTCAAGCTACAAAGTTCAAAAACTACTTCAAGACAGCAACTTCCTCTTAAATTTATCCAGAAATCTGGGGATGGGAGAGTACAGTTTTTATTGTTTGTTTGTTTGTTTTGTTTTGTTTTTAATGGCTGCACTTTAGGCATATGAAAGTTTCCAGACTAGGGGTCGTATCGGAGATGCAGCTGAGGCCTACACCACAGTTTGCAGCAATGACAGACTCTTAACTCACTGAGCAAGGCAAGGAATCGAACCTGCCTCCTCATATAGACAACATCAGATTCTTAACCTGCTGAGCCACAACGGACACTCTGGAAAGTGAAATCTGATTGAAGAAAAATAACAACTTGTTTTTAATACCAACCCCCTCCCCTCCCACCCCAGTAAAGAGAAGCTCCCTTCCTGCCCAAGTATGTGGTCATCTCCCTCCAGCCAGTGGCCAAGGATGATTCCACCGCGAGGTCAGGAGGCTCGGCTGGTCTGACTCTGCTCTGATTTCCGCAGGACCTGAGTCTTTTACCAATCTGAGCCTCTGACCCTGTGAAATTAGTATGTCCAATCAGATAAACTCCACAGAACCTATCCTTCCTTGACACTTTATGCTACGAATGTATTTTACAAGCACCCTGTGTCTATACCAGAACTGTGTTTCCCTCTCTAGTTCTGTGAATGCTGCTCAAAGCAGAGTGCATACATGTGCTTATTTATAAAGACTAGAAGTTTCATTGGAACACCCCCCCCCCCACAACTACTATGTTCTAAAAATATACAGCAAGCAGCAATTCACCCAGATTTGGGGGATTTTTCTGGCTTAAGCTTCAGCCTTCTCTCCCAAATTTCAGAACTGGCACTCACTGCATCTCTAATATTCTCCATCTGGATGAAGCATAGGTACCTCATTCTCCCCCTGACCCCAACAGAAACAAACTAATCTCTCCACAAACCTGCACCCTATCCAGTGTTGCCCATCTTGAAAAGAAATGGCACAGCCCTCTTCACCTGGCTTCTGGGTGAACAATGGCAATAGCTTGGGAGGTTTTTAAAGCTCTGATTTAGTCTGGGCTTCACTGATTTGATGTGATTAGTCTGAGATGCCATCTTGACACTGAGTGTTTTTTTTTTTTTTTTTCCGGTGAGGGCTGAGGATCACTCTTCCAGATACTTAAATCCCCAAGACTCTAATGAGTCTATTATTCTCTGATGTGTCCTCAGTTGCAGACACTTTTGAGGTCTGCATTAAGAAGGTTGCAGGCCTTCCAGTGGGGTCTGTATGAATGTGGTGCTTCAGGGGGCTATACAGTGTGGCCACTCTGCCTTCCAGCCCTGAGGTCTTCCAGTCCCTCAGGCTCTGCTGTAGTGATTAGCAGCTCTGTCTGCCTTGTTTGAATGATCTGTGCTCTTTTCAAAGTCACAGGTGCTCAGAGATTCTGAATCAACAGGGCTGGATCCCACTGATACATTTTTTAAAAGTTCCCCAGGAGATGAGGATGCACATCCAGAGTTAAGTACAACTGAGTTAGGTTATCTGTTACCCCAAAGAGAAATTATAATTTCTGCAAAGCACCCACTGTGCACCCATGAGTCTGCCACCTTCAACCTACCAATCCTGTCATTTTCATACTTGATCTTCCTCCTTGAGTCCTGGCTTCTCTAAGTGCCCAGCCTAACAGACTGTGGTTCAACACACAGCCATTTACAAATAATATTAATGTTTTGCTCCTCCTCCCCTCCCCTCAGCTCCACCTACTCTGTGCTGGACCAAAGCATCTGAACATCGCTGGAAAAAAAAATCTTAAAATTCTGATGACTGGACTTTCTTCCTATTTGCACCATATACTTCAGACAAGAACTCAGAACTGCCAAAATTTCCTTAGAAATTTCACTTTCTCATTGTTCAAGATGACTGTTATATGCTTTTCTATTCCTTTCTAATGCCCAACAGGCTCCTCAGTCTCACCTGGTGACTTTTCTGCCTGCTCCATACAGTGTCTATGGAGAACTTCTTTATCTTCCCATCACCAGCCATCTGGCTTCTTTCTGTACCTTCATCCTTTACCTTTCCCTCACATTACCTTTCTTTGTATGCTACCCCCTTCACCTGCTAAAGGTTACCAAGGGATGTAATCAGTTATTCCCAGCTTCTACTGTATCATCAATCTCTCCTGCGCCATTTGATTATGCTTTCAACCTATTCATCCTAAAAACAGACTTAATATCTCTGTCCAGCTGCCACTCCTTTTTCTGCTCTCCTTGGTAGCAACAACCTTTGAAAATTTATCTATACTCTCCCTCGCCAAAGGTTCACTTCTTTCCCCTTCATTTTGTAAAGACATTTGCACTGGGGATATAATTTTAGATTTGTAGGTATTTGTGCTGATATTGATAACATGGGAGTTATCAACATATTGTCTTCTAGCTTCCAATATTGCTGTTAAAAGACATTACATGTTCATGGATCAAAAGACTTATTACTATTAAGATGGCAAAATTCCTCAAAATGATGTGCAGATTAAGTGAATCGCTATCAAAATCTCAGCTGGCATTTTACAGAAATTAATACGAAGATCCTAAGATTATCAAGGGACCAAGATTAGCCAAAACTATCTTGAAAAAAGAAAGGTGTCACATTTATTAGTTTCAAAATTTTCCACAAATCTAAAATAATTAAGACAATGTGATATTTGTATAAACCCTTACATTTATTGGTCAGCTGATTTTTTTTTCCCAGCCACTCCTGCGGCATATGGAAGCTCCCAGGCCAGGAACTGAATTCAAGCAACAGCTGTGACTTATGCCACAGCGGCAGCAACACCAGATCCTTAACCCACTGCACCAGGCTGGGGATCAAACCTACACTGCCACAGAGACATGCCAGATCATTAACCCACTGTACCACAGTGGGAACTCCCTATGGTCAACTGATTTCTGACAAGGGTGTTAAGACAATTCTGTAGAGGAAAAAGTTATTTTCAACAAATGATGTTTGGACAACTGGATATTAATATTCAAAAGAATAAAGTCAGATTCTTACCTCACAATGTACACAAAAATTAACTCAAAATGGATCCTAGATTTCCTAAAAGTAAAAGCTAATACTATAAAACTCTTCAAAGAAGACACAGAATATTTGTAATCTCGGATTAGGCAGTCTATTTTTAAGGTATAATATCAAAAGCCCAAGCAACTAAAGAAAAAAAACAGAAAAAATTGGACTTAATCAAAATTAGAAAATGGTTTTCATTCAAAGGACATCATAATTAATGTGAAATATTTGCAAATCCTGTATCTGATAAGGGACTTATATCCAGAATATATGAACAATCCTTGCAACTTAATAATAAAAAGACAAATAACCAATAAAAAATAGCAAAGCATTTGAATAGACACTCCCTGAAAGAATTTATACAAATGGTCAATAATCAAATTAACAATGCCCAATGGCATCATGAGAGAAATACAGGTCAAAACCCCAATGAGATACTACTTCCCACGCATTAGGATGTCTACAATAAAAAAGACAGATGATAACAAATGTTGACATAGATGTGGAGAAACTGGAATCCTTACATACTGCTGATGGGACTGTAACATGATACACCCACTTAGGAAAGTAGTTGAGCAGTTTCTCAAATGTTAAACATATAGCTGCCAAAAGAACAAGCAATTCCACTCTTAGGTATTTACCCAAGAGAAATGAAAACATATTTGCCTATGAATTTTCAAAGCAGTACCATTCATACAAAAAGCAGAAACATACAAGTGTTCAGCAATTAATAAATACATGGTATATAGCCATACAATGGAATATTCTTCACAATAAAAATAATGAAATACTGCTACATGTTACAACATGAATGGATCTTGAAAACACTATTCTAAGCAAACAGGTCAATCACAAAAGGTAATATATGATTCAGTTTATATGCAATGTCCAGAATAGGTTCATCCAAAAATGGGTTAATAGCTGCCTGGAACTAGGGGTAGGCACTTGGGAGTTACTGTTAATGGGTATGGAATTTCTCTTGGGGGGTGATAAAATGTTCTAAAATTAAACTGCTGATGGTTGAACAAATCTGTGAATAAACTAAAACCCAATGAACTGCATACTTTGAGTGAGTATATTTTATGATGTTTGAATTAAGAGGTTGTCATTTGGCAGTGGCAGTCAATGTCAATTAAGAATAATGGAATGGCTTCGAGGCATGTACCTAAAACTTTCAAGGAGGGAAACCCCTCTCTCTGACCACAGGAGCTCAAGGGTTTGAAGCAAATACTCATTGCTCCTTCTTTTTCTCTGTCCTGTACCCACTTGACTTCAGAAGCAGGTAAAGTTATGACAAGTACACAAAAATGCAGAGATACTAAAGTCCCAGTTTTCTTCAGAGGACCTCAGAAATCAAGAGAGCAAGAAAGTGTCGGGAAGATGACAAAGAGGAGGAAAAGAAGAGAATGACCCCTTAAAGTGATATGTGAACCTCTGACTCACTTCCAAGCTGTGCATGCATGGGTAACACTAAACAGCATAACGAAGACTTTTATACTAGAACTATAGGATTAACCTCTCTCCAGGTCCCAGACTTGCCATAGAGTCATGCACAGCTAGAAAGATCCAAATAGCACTACAAAGGTTCTGACAACAGACTTGACATTAGAACCATATACCAAAGAAGAAAACCCAGAACCTGAAGCCTGAACTTAACCAGGTCAATTGCCTACTAAAACAAACAAATACAGAATGATATCCTCCTTAGAATTAAACAAGCCCCAGACTTTCATATTGCGATATTTAAAATGCCCAGCATTCAATCCAAATCATATGGTATATGAACAACCAGGAAAACCACAACTTGGAAGGGAAAAGGGAATCAACATATGTCAATTCTGAGATGACAAAACTGTTAGAATTACCAGATAGAAGCTGCTATTACAACTATGCTCCTAGAAGTAAGGGCAAACAATTGAAAACAATGAATGTCTCAGCAACGAAATAAAAGATATATAGAAGAATCAGATGGAAATTTTAGAGAAAATATAATAACTGACACAAAAATAGTCACTGGACAGACTTGATAGCAGAAAGGAGATGAACTGACCTTCAGGGGAAATCAATAGAAACTGTCTAATTTGAACATCAGAAAGAAAAATTTTAAAAAAAAAATTGAGACTAGGGGACCTGTGAAAAATGTCAAAAAGAAAGTTGGTCATTTGTGCCATCAGAGTTCCAAGAAAGGAGAGACTAGTACAGAAAAAAAAAAAAAGAAATATTAGCTGAAATATCCCCAAATTTCATGAAAGACAAACTTATAGATTTAAGAAACTGAAAGTAACTCCAAATGGGGAAAAAAAAAATCAAAGAAATCCCATCGCAGACATATTATAATCAAGCAGCTGTAAACCACATACAAGTAAAAATCTCGAAAGGAGACAGGAAAAATCACTGCATTTCTGAATAGAAGAACAATGATTTGAATGACTACAGATTTCTCATCAGAAATAACAGAGGCACAACATTTTTAAAGGATGTCAGAAAAGAACTGTTAACTCAGAATTCTATATCCAGCATAAATAACCTTCAAGAATGGAGATGAAATACAGATATTCTCAGATGAGGGGAAATAAAATGAATCAGTCTCTGAACCACTCTAAAAAATGCTAACGGAAGTTCCTCAGACAGGAGGGAAATAATATGAAAGGGAAACTTGAAACTTCCAGAATGAGGAGCAATGGAAAGATAAATGTGTGGGTAAATATAACAGATTATTCTTTTTGTGGTCATTTCGAAACACCCACATATATACTTGATTATATAAAAGCAAAAATTATAACACTGTCTGAGGGGGTTTTCAGTGTATGTGCATGCAATCCATTAAAAACCTACAAATAAAAGGGGAAAGTCAAAAGACCTATGTGGTTGTAAGGTTTCTACATTCTACTTAAATGGTAAAATATCTTACAGAGACTGTGAAAAGATAGGTATGAATATTGCAATCTCTAAAGAAATCAACTAAAATTATACAAAGAATAAGAAATACTAAAAGAAAATACTAAAAAATATTCATGTACTCCAAAGAAAGACAAGAAAAAAGATTCAGAGATGAAAAGGAGTGAACAAAGAGGAATCAATAAGAACTTGGTCAACTTAAACCCAAACATATCAATAATTCCATTAGATGCAAATGGTTGAAATATACCAATTAAAAGACACAGATTACTGAAATGGACTTAAAAAAATAAGATGGTGATATGATATACCCATGAAACACACTTTAAATATGACATAGGTAGGTCTAAAGTAAATTGACAGCAAAAATAGAGCATGGAAACATTAACTAAAAGAAAGCTGGAGTAGTTATATTAACATCAGATGCACTCAACTTCAGAAGAGGAATTACCACTGATTAAGGGAGATGTTATATAATGACAGAAAATTCAATTCGCCAAGAAGACATAACAATCCCAAATGTGAGGGGACCAAACAATAGAGCTTCAAAATCCATAAAGCAAAAACCACTTTGAATATAGCTTTGCAATTAAATATACAATTACACATAGTTCTGTAGTCCCACTCCTAGGTATTTATTCTAGAGAGATGAAAACTTAGTTCCCCCTAAATCTTATACATGGGTGGTCATAGCCACTTTACTTGTGAGAGCCCCAAACTGGGAACTTCCTGAATGTGCTTCAAAGGGTGAAGGAAGAAATGGTGGTATACTCATACAACGGCATGCAGCAATAACAAGGAATTGACAATTCACACATCAGGGGTAAATCCCAATTGTGCTACGCTGAGTGAAAGAAGCCAGTTCCCAAATACTACATACTGTAGGACTCCAATTTCATGACTTTCTGGAAAAAGTAGAAGAGAACTAAGCAGTGATGTCAGGGGTTAGGAGTGAGGGAAGCGCTGACTGCAAAGGGGCAGCTCAAGGGAGTCTCATGTGGGGGTGAAACCATCCTATGTATTGATTGTGGTAGCGGTTAGACAAATCAATAAATGTGTTAAACTCATCACTGTACACAAAAAAGTCAACTATACAACATGCTAATTTAAAAAACAGGATTAAAAAATTTAAAGGCTGTGTCAAAAAAATAAAGACACCAAAGGAATAAACGAAGCTTCCACCTCAGGAAACTAGAAGAGCAAACAAAACACAAAACAAGCAGAATGAAGGACACAATGAAGATCTGAATATAAATGAATGAAATAGAAAACAGAAAAGCAAAAGAAAACATCAAAAGTTGGTTCTTTGAGAATATTAACAAAACTGATACCATTAGCCAGACTGACCAAGAATTCAAAAGAGAGGACACAAATTACCAAAATCATGAAGGAAAGAAAGGACAATGCTGCCAAATTCATACATATCAAAAGTATTACATGGGAATACTGTGAACAACTTCATGCAAAAACAGTAATGGAGAAATTTTTTGATGTACAGAAGTTACCATGACTTACACAAGAAGAAAACAGAAACTGTGAATAGACCAATAACAAAGAAATTGAATTGATAATTTAAAAAAAAGTTAAGTCTAATCCAATATGGCTTTACTGGTGCATTCTAACAAATATTTAAATGAAAATTAATGTCAATCCTTCACAAACGCTTTCATAAAGTACAGAAGGAGGAAACACCACTCAACTCATTCTATAAAGTCAGTATCATTTTGATATCAAAACCAGATGGGAGTTCCCTGGTGGTCTAGTGGTTAAGGATCTGGCATTGTCACTGCTATGGCACAGGTTTGATCCATGGCTCAGGAACTTCTGCTGCCACGGGCATGGCCAAAACAAAATAAAACAAAAAACCCAAAGATATCATAAGCAAAGACACTTTAGACCGTATATACTTCATGAACAGAGACAAAAAATCCTTAATGAAATATGTATAAACCAAACTCAGCAACTACAAAAATTAGATGACATGATCCATCTGGGTCTATCTCAACAATTCAAAGTTGCCTTAACATCTTAAAATAAATTGTTATACAGTATATTTAAAAAAACCACATAATAATCTCAGAAGATGCAGGAAATGCAGAGAAAGCATTCAAAAAACCCCAACATCCATTCATCTTAAAAGTCCTCAACAAATTAGGAATACAAGGGGACTTCAGCCTAATAAATAGCATTTCTGAAAAGCTAACAGCTAATACACTTGTTGAAAAAGACTGAATGTCTTGCACCTCAGATCAAGAACAAAGCATTGATCCTGTCCTCTTGTAATCAGCACTGTCCTAGAGGCTCTAGCCAATGCAATTAGAAAAACAGTGACACATTAACAGCATATGGATTGGAAAAAAGTATATCTAAACTGACTGTATTTATATGGACATGAGTTGACACGTAGAACATCCTAAGAAGTTCACAGGAAAATCATCAGAATTAACTCTCAAGTTTAGTAAAGTTTCAGAAGGTTAGTTCCTAAAAAGGTGAACAAAGAAGTTTCTGGGGAGCTGGTAGTGTTATGTTTCTTGATCTTGGGTCTTGGTTTATCCAATTGCCTACTTTCATCTCCTCTAGATGTCTTAACGGGCAGCTCAAACTTAATATGTCTAGTAGATTACTGATTTTACTCCTAAATCCACATCCATTCTCAACTGCCCACCAACTATCTCCCTTCCCATTCAGTGACATCCAGATTCACCTTGCTCAGTAGGAACTGGAATGATCCTTTTTTTTTTTTGCCACACCCACAGCATGTGAAAGTTCGCAGGCCAGGGATCGAACCCATGCCATAACAGCGACTGGAGCCACTACAGTGAGAATACCAGAGCCTTAACCACTAGGCAACCGGGGAACTCCTGGAATTATCCTTGAGTTCTTCCTTTCTTTGCATCATAGATGTAATCCATCAGCAACTCCAGTGGATTCTACCTCAAAATCCACTTCCCCCCCAACACTATCAAAACATCGCTCTTCCTTCATCTACTATGAGTTTTCCATTTAATGAATGCATCATCCCCACCAAGAACTTTTAAAATGGTTCATTGGAATCTTATCTCCCCTTCACCCCAACTCCCTGGCTTAGTTCAGAGTAACCAACAACCTCACAAGGTTCCAAGTCCAAGGCAAAAGTGGCTGGCATGGTTCTGAGGGCCTTGTGCCAGAAGCCTCTTTCTTTTGTCTTTTTTTTTTTTTTTTTTTGTCCTTTGTCTTTTTTGTTGTTGTTGTTGTTGTTATTTCTTGGGCCGCTCCCGCAGCATATGGAGGTTCCCAGGCTAGGGGTTGAATCGGAGCTGTAGCCACTGGCCTACCCCAGAGCCACAGCAACGCGGGATCCGAGCCGCATCTCCAACCTACACCACAGCTCACGGCAACGCCGGATCGTTAACCCACTGAGCAAGGGCAGGGACCGAACCCTCAACCTCATGGTTCCTAGTCAGATTCGTTAACCACTGTGCCACGACGGGAACTCCCCAGAAGCCTCTTTCTAATCTCCTCTTTAGATTCTCCCATGGGCCACATCAGCCCTGTGTTTGTCCTTAGGACTCACTAAATTCTATCCTGCCTCTTGCTATCTGGACCTCATTCATTATCCATAACCTTGCCTCGTACATGACCTTCTGTTCACGCTCCACAATCTTTAATAACATCTTTTTTTTGGCTGCCCCACAGTACATGGAGCTCCTGGGCCAAGGTTCCGATCAGAGCCGAAGTTGAGACCTATGCTGAAGCTGCAGCAATTCCGGATCCTTTAACCCACTGTGCGGGGCCAGGAATCGCACCTGCATCCTGGCACTATGGAGATACCACCATTCCCATTGCACCACAGCATGAAGTTCTAATCGCATTTTTTTTTAAATTATTGGAATATGGTTGACTCACAAAGTTGGATTAATCTCAGGCATACAGCAAAGTAAATCAGTTATACATATACATATATCTATTCCTTTTCAGATTCTTTTCCCAAACAAGCTACCACACAGTACTGAGTAAATTTCCCTGTGCTAGAAGTAGGTCCCCATTATCCACCTACTCCATATATAATTGTGTGTATATAACAGGAGTTTCCGTCATAGCGCAGTGGAAACAAATCTGACTAGGAACCACGAGGTTGCGGGTTCGATCCCTGGCCATGATTAGTGGGTTAAAGTTCTGGTGTTGCTGTGAGCTGTGCTGTAGGTAGCATATGCAGCTCAGATCTGATGTTGCTGTGGCTGTGGCGTAGGCTGGCAGCTACAGCTCCGATTAGACCCCTAGCCTGGGAACCTCCTTATGTCACCGGAGCGGCCCTAAAAAAACAAAAGACACACACACACACACACACACACAATAGTGCGTATATATCAATCCCAACCACAAAATTTATCCCTCCCCCACCCCCACATTTCCCCTTTGGTAAACATAAGTTTGGTTTTGAAATCTTTGAGTCTGGGAGTTCCCATTGTGGCTCAGTAGTAATGAGCCAGACTGGTGTCCATGATGATGAGGGTTCAATCTCTGGCTTGCTCAGTGGGTTAAGGATCCAGTGTTGCCATGAGCTAAGGTCGAGGACGTAGCTTGGATCCCAAGTTCCTGTGGCTGTAACGTAGGCTGGTAGCTGCAGCTCTGATTCACCCTCTAGCATGGGAACTTCCATATAACGCAGGTGCGGCCCTAATAGCAAAAAGGAAAAAAAAAGAAATCTTTGAGTCTGTTTCTAAGTTCTACTATATTATTTCTATTACGGTCCACATATTAGTGATCTCATATGGTATTTGTCTTCCTCTGATTTATTTCACTTAATATGACAATTTCTAGGCCCATCATTGGTGCTGCAAATGGCATTATTTCAAGCTTTTTTATGGCTGAATAATATTGCACTGTAAATATGCACCACATCTTCTGTATCCAATCCTCTGTTGATGGACAGGTTGCCTTTGTGTCTTGGCTACCGTAAATACTGCTGCAATGACATTTTAAAAATGTTGACTTATTTACTCATACATTGTCTTCTCTGCCACACTATACTTGCATAAGGGTGGGCCTATTTCATTCACCACTGTGTGCTTAGTATCTGCACAGTGCCTGGCAGGTACTTGTTATGGTGTTTATTCAAGCAAATGCACAGTGAATAAAGGAATAAATCAATAAATCAAGGTGTATTGGGGCATACTCAGATGCTACATCTGATGACTTCTCATGCATTGCATATACCAAGTTTGCACATTAGAATCACCTGAGTAGCTTTTAAAACTCGCAACATGTAGATTAAGTCCTATGCCTATTACCTCATAACAGATGGGGCTGAGAGCCAGGCAGGAGCACTTTTTAAAGTTCCCTAGGTGATTCTAATACTTAGCAAACTTGGGGAATGTCTGACATATACCCTTTAAAATAAAAGCATATAATAAAGTCTTCAAAAGAAAAACATTCTTTACATTTAAATCATATATGTATAAAGTTAAAATGGCTCCTGCAATATAATTTATAAGCCCCAACACATAAAGAAGTCTGTAAAGAATGTGAAGTAATGTGATGTCAGCACTTATTTCAATACTAATAATGTTTAAAGTGGTGTATTTCTTGTATATTTTCAATTTTTACCTGATTAACGTTGATTTTATCTGGCTATTATAATTACTTACATATGTATACATTTAATTCCACAAACACTGAATGTTTGTAAAATTCATATAAACTTCATGAATATTTAGTGAACAACTATTACCTGGCAGGTATTGTGCTTAGTGTTAAAGAATGGAAGAAACTGAAGATGGAGTTTTACTTACATAAAACATTTATGTGTCGGTAGTATGCTAAGATGATGTATGCTATATATAATTTGACAGAGTTCATTGTCTGGTATAGCAGCATCTTCCTCACGCAATCCAACGCAAATTCCAGGCTGCACTCTTTACTATCTGTATAGGTGGCTTTGTTCATCTTTGTATTTCAGTTTTTTCTTCTGCAAAGAGAGAAGGGCAGGCCTGGTGGTGGAGCTTCTGACAGGCTCAAGTCATATGAAATATATAAAGTGACACTGTTGTTTGCAATCAGTCAACAGATGCTCATGTAAATGAACTCTGACCACTCCCTGTAGCATATTTACTGTCTCACAAATAGAGTATAAGGAAGTGGGAGATTAGGAGAGGCAGTTTATAACCTATCAAAATTGAACCGTTGGCACCTTTAAAACTAACAACAAAATGGCCTGATTTTCAGCAACCACACTGTTTAGCTGTCAGAAAGAAAACTTTGCATTAGTCCTACTGAAATGAAAGAAGTAGCAGAGCGGGTAAAAACAGTGAAAGCAAGGCTATCAGGAAATGAACAGTAACATAGCTGCATGTTATGAGAGGGCAATGAGGGGCCTCCTTTCTTCCCCCAAACAGCTTAAAATAGGAAAAAACAATTCTGACTCCATATTGGATCTCTTCCTTTTATTTTTACCTTTGTACTTTGTTGCCTGTGCTTAGTCATGCTGGCTCTGCACCTTTTATAAAAGAATGTTGCCTGTAGCTTGAAATATATAGGATAGCCTATTCTTAAGGCTCTGACCTTTAAGGGTATAACACTTCCTCATCCACATACAGATAAAAAGTTGCAGAACAGAGAGTAACATTTCTCTTGTTGGGGGTTTACAGGAACATCATGACCTGGACTTCTGTGGACAGCTGCAAGAACAAAGGATTCCTACACCAGGAAGTTTGCAACAACTAGCCACGCCCCTCCCTCACCCAGTCTTTAAAAATGTTTTGCTGAAACCCTTCAGGATTTGAGAGCATAGGCCAACCATCTCTGCATGTCCCTACAATAAATCCTTCCCTGCTCCAAATTTGATGTTTCAGTTTCTGTGGCCTCACTGTGCATGGGGCATACGAACATGTGTTCAGTAACAAGGCTTCCCCATGGTGCCCCATGGAAATGGGTTCTAAATTAGCAGTGAAGCCCAGGATGCTGACCTCCACAGAGGGCTGCCCATGGCTTCCTTGGGCTAATAGAAAACCTGGAGTGGGCAGGGAAGTTCTGGTTTGCACAGGTGCTCTCTACAGCCTGGGAACAGACTGAAGCAGGCCACCTGCTGCCTTCTGGGTAGGAGCCAGGCCCCACACCTCCTCACCCACCCCCACAGCCACCCAGCACCTCCGCTTGCAAGTCTGTGTTCAGGAGACTCTCTCTTGGCTCTTCACCACTGCTTTCAACCTCCTTTATCACCAGGATGTTCTCATGCCTTAAAAAAATCTTCTGAGGAAAAGAACAATAGAACTAAGAAGGACCAGCTGGGAGACAAAGTGAAGGGCCATCTGCCTACAGTAAGACCTTCTGGCTGGAACCTGCCCCTCCAAAAGGAAGCTCTCATCTGCCAATGAGGATGTGTTCGTATGTCGCATATGGAGGCAATCAGACATATCTCAGGAGGGAGAGTTTCAAATACCCATATTCCTTGTAATTACAGCAGCATCAGTCCTCTGTGGCCTCTGGATACTACCCAGCACACCCAGGCTTCAGTAGTGATCTCAGGTGACCAGGAGACAGTACCAGCCCTGTTAATTAATTTGGGAGAGGAGACATTTGTACTGGAATACCAAAAGGCTGGTAACACCTCCTTATTAGTAAGAGTCATCCCAGCCAAATCAGGATGTGACACTGTCAGCACCTACTGGGGGAGCCAGCCAGTCCACAAGAAAGGACTGGGTGCTTTCCCAGTAGGGTGGTTTCATTAACAAGAGTATCAAAAATGTTGCTAAGAATGGAAAGAGATAAATAAGCACAATTATCCTCCTTTCTGTATGTGTTCTATACATATGCACATGCATGTGCAAACACACACACACACACCCCTCCCCTCTCAACATTGAGCTAACATCCTGGAGAGTTTGACTTTATGAATTATCATCCTTAATACTTTCTTGAAGATTGAGCCACTTAAATACAACGCCAAAAAATATGGACACATGTACATTTTAAAGATCAACAGGGGCTCGTTGGAAATAAAAATTCTGTATTCAATCATTCCATAAATAATCATGCAATGGAAATTGGTTTAGGTGCTCAGTACACACGAGTGAACAGGCAAAAATCCCCACCCTGGGGGAGTTTATATTCCAGTAGGTGAAACATAATCAATAAACGGTTGATATAAAACATGTCAATTCAGAGTTCCCACTGTGGCACAGTGGGTTAAGAATCCGACTGCAGCGGTTTGGGTCACTAAAGAGGTACAGGTTCAATCCCCTGTCCTCTGCAGTGGGTTAAAGGAACTGGTGTCACTGCAGCTGTGCAGCTTAGATTCTGTTCACGGCCTGGGAACTTCCATATGCTGTGAGTACAGCCATAAACAAAAGTCAATTAAACAAGAGGTTATGCGTTTGGTATAAAAATAATAAGCCCATTAAAGAAGAAGTTGTGAGTCTGTAAGTGCTATGAATAAAACAGAGGACCTGGCATGCTGGGCAGGAGGGGGGTGGGGTGGGGGTGGGAGAAGCTATAAAATCAAACAGCCTCATTGAGAAGATGATGAGGTGTAAAAGCTTGAAGAAGATGAGGGCTTAGCTGTGCAGCTATCTGGGGGGAAACATTAATTGAAAACTGATTTTTTAAGCAATGAAATGTGACCTTTTTCATAAAAGACCTAATTTTTCCAACTCAATTCTAATGAGTTGGCTTTCAGTACAGAGGGACCAAGGCTTGCTCCTGGATGCCTACAAGAATGATTTCAGAAATGGGCAACAGGGCATGGGCAGGGGACCAGAAAGAGAATAACAGCAGTGTCTCCTTCTAGGAGGTCAAAATCAGACCCAGCTGCAGCTGGGGCTGGAAAAGGATATCCGGGTCTCAAAAACCCAAACCCCAAGCATGAGAGTGTCTTGCTTTCTCCATCTAGTTGTTTGATTTCCAGCAGCAGTATATGAAAAGCTTAACTTCAGTCTGGAAGTCACACAATTAATATTTGAAATGAAGACATATTTTTAAAATATCAACATAGGGAGTTCCTGTCGTGGTGCAGCAGAAACGAATCCGATTAGGAACCGTGTGAGGATCTGGCATTGCTGTGAGCTGTAGTGCAGGTCACAGACATGCCTCTGATTTGGCATTGTTGTGGCTGTGGCAGAGGCCAGCAGCTGTAGCTCCAATTGGACCCCTAGCCTGGGAACCTCCGTGTGCTGCAGGTGCTGCCCTAAAAATGCAAAAAACAAACAAACAAAACAAAACAAAACAAAATAAAAACCAGGAATATTCCAGGGGAAATGCACACCTGAGTGGACTCAGACACACATTACCCTGCTCTGAGTCACCATCAGAGCACTGGGCAGGGTCCTGGAGAAGCGGCTCTGGGGGCCCAGGCTGCTGTCCTCCCCACTGGGCCTGGCACCTGCCTGCAGTGGCTGAGGCTTATTCTCCACAATTACTTCCAAGGTGTGTGGAGAGGTGGTGACAAAACTCCTTCCTAACCACTTTGTGGGGAACACTGGGTAAGTGCCAAGCCCAGAGCAGAACTTTGTGGGTAGGTCACCCACAGAATGCAGACCTTGTACAGGAGAAGTGCCCTGGCAAACTGGGCAGGTTTGGAAATTCAAAGACAAATATGCATGCATGCACACAGAGGGGTGTGGCACCTGCGCACTCTGGCATGGCTCTGGAATGTTCTGGAACTGTGCCCTGTACACACACAGCTCTCCCTCCACTCACCTTCCCTGCTGATGCCTGCCTGGCAGCTCCCATGGACGGGTGCCCAGGCCAGTGGTGAGTACATCCCCAGACCTTGAAATCCCAACTTTGGCCTGCTGACTTGGAGTGCCTCCTGGCTGGGTGCCAGCTGTGTGTCTGGAGACAGGTCCACAGGCCAGGCTATCCTGGCTACCTTGTTGAGGCTGGCTTGTGTGGCCCAGGCTGGCTTTCTGAGCTCCTGGCAGACCAAGGGCTGAGAGCACCGCTGGCCTTCTGCTCCCTCAGCTCAGAACCTGAGCCTTCTCAGGGTCCTGTCCTTCCTCAGAGGCCTCTGCAGCCACCTGGTGAGAAGTGGGAGCCACTGTACCTTTGAGTTCAGTCCTTTTCACACTTTTGAATGCACACTACTATGAGGAATGCATTTTACATGAGGGCAAGGACATTTACGTATGAACCAAAAATTACCCTAGCTACTCTTTAGGGTACATCTATTTTTCATTCTATTCCATTACAAATGCTGGCTATGATCTACAGAATGGATTCCAGGCCCTCAGGGGTTGCCCGGAATGGCCTGACTTGAGTTGATGTTGGAGATCTGCTGACTGAGCTGATGGGGGGTGCCAGGAAGCAGGGAGGCCTGGACAGCTTCCAGGAACAGGGATGAATGACCAGCTCCCTCTGTGCTCCATGGTCCTTCCCTCATTATGGTTGGGATGCTTGTGTCCTCCCCAAATTCATATACTGAAATCCCACCCTCAAAGTGATGGTATTTGGGGGTGGTAGCCTTTTTTAAAAATTATAGTTGATTTACAGTGTTGTGCCAATTTCTGCTGTACAGCAAAGTGACCCAGCCATGTGTGTATGTATATATGTGTACACACATTTCTTTTCTTATATTATCTTCCATAATGTTCTATCCCAACAGATTAGACATAGTTCCCTGTGCTATACAGTAAGACTGCATTGCTTTTCCATTCTAAATGGAATAGTTTGTATCTATTAACCACAAACTCCCAGTCCATCTCACTCCCTCTATCCTCCCCCTGACAACCACAGGTCTGTTCTCTATATCTGTGAGTATATTACTATTTTGTTTATAGGTTCATTTGCACCATATTTTAGACTCCACATATAAGTGATATATGGTATTTGTCTTTTTCTGACTTCACTTAGTATGAGAATCTCTAGTTGCATCCACATTGCTGAAAATGGCATTATTTCATTCTTTTTTATGGCTGAGTAGTAGACCATTGTATATGAGTACCATATCTTCTTAACCCATTCATCTGTAGATGGACATTTAGGTTGCCTCCATGTCTTGGCTATTGTGAATAGTGCTGCTATGAACACAGGGGTGCATGTATCTTTTTGAATTATAGTTTTTCCCAGATATACACCCAGGAGTGAGACTGCTGGATGATATGGCAGTTCTATGTTTAATTTTCTGAGGAGCCTCCATACTGTTCTCCATAGTGGTTGTACAAATTTACATTTGGAGGTTGGGACACTGAATGGGGTTAGTGACATTATAAGAGATCATAGGGAGCTCCCTTGCCCCTCCCACCATGTGAGGGTACCAGAAGGCAGCTGTCTGCAACCCAGGAGAGAGCGCTTATCAGATCCTGGCCATGCCAAGCTCCTGATTGCGGACCTCCAGCCTCCAGAACCATGTGAAATACGTTCCTGTTGTTGTAATTCCGTTGCTGCAAGCCACCTAGTCTATAGCACTTTGTTCTAACAGCCAGGACTAAGATAGTCCTACCACTTGGGTCTGTCATGAGGCTGAGGAGGGCCTCTTGAGGGCAGAGGTGAGACTTCTCACAGCAATGGCCCAGGTCAGGACGCAGCTGCTGGTGAGCAACAGGTCCGGTAAAACATCGGTGGATGAACTAATGAATATTTGAATATTTTCAAGGTGGAGAAGTATATCGTGTATTTAATGCCACTTTCACTCACTTGAACCCTGCTGACCAGGCACAAATAATTAATTGGTGTTTGAGGTACAAAGCAATAGCTTAAAAAAAATCAATTATTTTAAAGTTAGATTTTGGGACCCTGCCTGCCCTTTTTTATAAACAGGTGACACCAAAAGTGTACTACTTGTGAAGAACTGTTATAGGTACTTAACATGCATTATTTTATTTCATTGCCTCTACCTTCCTATGAGGTATCACCACCCCCATTTTATAGATGAGGAGATTGAGGCCCAGAGAGGTGAAGTCACTTGCCCAAGATCACACAGCTGGTGAAAAGCTGGGATTCAAATCTCTCGGTCTGACTCTAGAACCTATACTATAACCAGTATAATTTACTAACCTCTAATGATGGCTTGCTGTATAGTCAAGAATCTGTCTGGCCTTTGCCCCCAGTTTAAATCCTTGGGGTTTCCTGAGTGACAGAGGAATGTATCTGTCACTCTTGGAGGGGTCCTTTGGACCACACCTGCATTTATGCTAATGAGATGACTCGGGACAGAGGCTGCCCAGACCACAAGACCAGTGATGAGAGGGTTGGGGTCAATCCAACCTCTCAACCTCCAGGGAGGGAACTGGGGCTGGAGACTGGGTTCCATGTTGCCACTGATCCAACCAATCATGCCTCCATAATGAAACCCCAATAAAAACTCTGGACACCATGGCTCAGACAAACTTCCTAGTTAGTGAACATGTCTGTGCCAGATGGGTCGTATACCCTAGCTCCACAGGGAGAGGACAAGGAGGCTTCCAGACCTTTGCCTGGGTGCTTCCACATTTGGTTGGTCCAGATTTGTACCTTTATAATAAAACTGTAACTTGTAGCAGCTGGTCAGCACTACAGGTGGCCTGGGGGCTGTGAAACTTGTGCCTGATGCCTAAAATGATATAGGTTTATTGGGGACCATGCTCTTAACTTGTGCGGTCTGTGCTGAGTCTGGGTGGCCCCCACCAGAACTTCACAGCTACGCTAAGCCATCCAATCTGAAGAAACAGAAATCCAGTAGAGGAAGCTTCAGATAAAATCTGGTTTTGGGGTTGTGGGACGGAAATCCTATAAAATTGGATTGTGATGATCCTTATACAACTATAAATGTAATAAATTCATTGAGTAATAAAAAAACTAATTAAAAAAATAAATGAAATTTAAAAATAATAAAAAAATAAAATCTGGTTCAGCATCATGGGGAGAACTGGCCAAAAAAGGGGAAGCCCTTCAAAAATATGTCCTATCCTTTCTGGTTTGCAGGAAAAGAAATGTCTCCCTGCAAACACAGAGTGTTCCAGATTGACTGTGGTCAGCCTTCAGCATGGCTGTCTTCCCAGCAAATGGGATGAGGATAGTGGCAGTCCCATTACTGGTGGAGACCTGGCATTGCTTTACTGAAACTACAACCAAATTAAAAGCAAATGACTATAAAACTTAGGTTCACTGAGGAAAAAGTACCACATCCCCAGTGCACCAAACAACTTTACAATGCAACTTGACTGCCAAGGTCTGCAGGCACTCAAGGGTCCTTACAACACCCTTCAGAGGATGTGTGATCCCAGAGCTTAGCCTTTAGCACCAGTTTGTCCCTGGAAAAGGTCATTTAATTTTCTAGGAAATGAAACTGGGCTTCAAGTGTATACTAGGAACGCCTGCTATTTAATAGGTTCCTATTATTAATCCTTTTGTGAAATGGAACATCTTGTTATAAAGCCATCTGACCCCCTGTCTTAGGCCATTTGGGCTGTTGTAATAGAATATCCTAGACGAGGTAGCTTATAAACAGAAGCTCATTTTCCACAGTTCTGGAGGCTGGGAAGTCCAAAATCAAGGTGCGGTCAGATCTGGTGTCTGCTGAGGGCACCCTAGTTCATAGGCTGTATCTTCTCTCTGTGTCCTCACATAGTGAAAGGGGTGAGGGATCTTTCTGGGGTTCCTTTTATAAGGGCACCATCCACGTTCATGAGGGCTCCATCCTCATTACTTATCTTCTAAAGCCCCCACCCCCAACCTCCTAATACTATCATATTGTGGGGTAGGATATTAGCATATGAATTTGAGGTGGGGCAGAAGCATCAGTATAGCAGCCTCCTAAAAACTGGCCTTCTCATGGGTTCACGGTGATTCAAAAGGTTAACGCTGAACCAAATTAAATGTGATCCTTGCCTAGTGGGGTATCGGGACACTCAGATAGACTCTGGAGACACTGTGGGGTTTCTCTGGTCTTGGATTAAAGGAGCACAGTGCCTGGGAAGCCAGGGCCCTGGGGCTAGGGCAGGTCCTACCCTCAGGCTGGGGCCAAGGGCCTCCACCCCAGACACACACTGAGTGAGACCTCGCATCAGGTCCTGGAATAGGTGGGCTGGAGGAAGGTGGAGGGGTGGGTTTTGCCTAAAGGCGGCTAAGTGGAAGGGCTCTGGAACACTCTGTATGCAAAGTAGCCAAAGGCAGGCACCTAGTCAGAGGATGGCCGCAGTGTCCAGAGCCAGGACTCCGCTAGCAGGGGGAGGTGAGAAAACGACGGACATAGGTAGAAGTGACCAGCAATCGTGGTCAGGAAGGCAGGGGAAAGGGACGAGACCGTCCCGTCTCTGGCTTGGGTCATGGGGTGAGGCATGTAGGGGAGAGTGTCTGGGGGCCATGTGCCAGGGGAAGGTTAGGAAAAAAGGGAATGGCTCTCAGACACAGACTTTCTGGTGGTCAGTCAAGCATGGGACTGTGGGATGCAGAGGCCCCCATCTCAGGAAGAGGGATGACCCAACTGAGTCTTCAGCCCCATGGAAATGGCAGAAGGAGCAGATGTTAAGTCTAAGGATGGTAACCCAAGGTTATGGTCCAAGTTCTGTATCTCAAGAGCTCAGGCACAGTACCAACCCCATCTGCAGGCTCCTTTGTGGGGCCCTAGGAATTTTCACAGATAAACCACAGAGGATGACAACTGTGAGGAAGGATGTGCCATGGGGCAAGATGTGTGTGTGTGAAGGGTGTTCCATCTGGATCCCCCACCGTGACAGGAAGGACCAGGAATCCCACCCTCACTCACTGTAAGTTACATTTCAAAAAGAAAGAAAAATAGGGACCAAGACAAAATTTAACATCCCTGACAAAATAACTGTATCTTCTAGCTGAAGGTGCCACAGAACCACACACAGCTCACCTGCCACCAAGGGGCGGCCCTGCCCTGGGCCTGTCCCTCCAAGAGCGCTTGTGTGGATCGGTGGTGCCCGTGAGGCAGAGGAAGCCTCCCCTCAGCCTGGGTCGGGAGGGGGAGATGAAACAAGTTCCTTGAAAAAACAAAGGAGCAAGATGTACATTCATATATTACACACACATAAAAGGGGAGGCATTCCTTTCTTTCTCTGCTCTTCTTTCCCTTCTCCGCTGGATCCCCCAAATCGAAAATGTCTTCACTTTTCAGGCTTGTAATTGCAACATGATCCATGAGGTACAGATCACTGTGGACATGAGTTTTTGAAGTAAAAATGCAGGCTTTCAGCTCTGTGGGAAAGCTACACAGATGGGGATACTTGTAAAAAGAACTGTTTTTTTTATTTGTTTTTACATGTCAGGGTTTTTTTATTGTCTTTTTTGGGGGGTTGTTTTTACATTTAGGTTTTTTTATTGCCTTTTTATTTTTTATTTTTTGCGCTTTTTAGGGCTGCACCCATGGCATATGGAGGTTCCAAGGCTAGGGGTCAAATCAGAGCTACAGCTCCCAGCCTACACCACAGCCCACAGCAAGGCAGGATCTTTAACCCACTGAGCAAGGCCAGGGATTGAACCTGCAACCTTGTGGTTACTAGCTGGATTTATTTCTGCTGCACTACAACAGGAACTGTCTTTTTTTTTTTTTTTTTTTTTAAGTATAGCTGATTTACCATGTTGTGCCAATTTCTGCTCTACAGCAAAGTGACCCAGTCATCCATATATATATGTTCTTTTTTTAATATTATCTTTCATCATGTTCTATCCCAAAAGATTGGATAGAGTTACCTGTGTTGTTACAGTAGGGCCACATTGACTGGGAGTTTGGAGTTGGTAGATGCACACTATTACAGTTAGAATGGATAACCAACAGCTGTCTTTTTGATGGATAAAACCTAGTTGGTGATTTTTTTTTTTTTAATTTTAGGAACTCTGAATACATCAAAACAGTTCATTTCCACAGAAGAGGACCAATCATTTTGGAAAAAAAGAAAAAAAAAAAAAGACTGTCCTTCCTTGGTCACTCTCTCCCAGGTTCTCCACTGAGGTCTAAGACTATACCTCCTGAACCCACATGCCCTCCTGAGCCTAGAGGCCAGTGGATTCCCGACGCTTTATGTCCCTTTTGTGGCACCATGACCCCAAACCAAAACCTGGCCAGGATACTGGAAATGAAATTCCCTTCAGGAACAGTCAGGTGGGGTTAATGCAATGAAACTTTGGCTTCACTGGTTTAAACTTCAACATATGCATTTTATCCCTGTTCTTCAAGGCAGGCTGCACAGGAGGCAAACCTGGTATGAGAATTATCTCCTGGGTGCAGTAAAGTCAATCACTTCATATAAATAGCCTCTGTAACACAAGAAAAAAGAGGCATGGTTCCCTGCATACCTCACTGTAAAGAAGAAGAAAGAAATCTGCTTCTTTCCTGGCCCTATTTTTTTTTCATTTTTTAAAATTTTATTGAAGTATAGTTCATTTACAATGTTGTGATAATTTCTGCTGTACAACAAAGTGATCCAGTTATACACATACCCATTCTTTTTCAGATTCGTTTCCCATATAGGTTATCACAGAATAGTGGATAGAGTTTCCTGTGCTATAGAGCAGGTCCCAGTTGACCATCCATTCCATATACAATAGTGTGCATATCCTGGCCCTGTATGTTTTTCTTTCTTTTTCTCCCCCCCCCCCCTTTTTTTTTTTTTTGCTTTTCAAGGCTCTACCTGAGGCATAGGGAAGTTCTCAGGCTAGGGGTTGAATCAGAGCTACAGCTGAAGGGCTACAACAGACCACAGCAACACCAGATCTGAGCCACAGCAACTTATGTCACAGCTTGCAGCAATGCCAGACCCTTAACCCACTGAGTGAGGCCAGGGATTGAATTCACATTCTCATGCACACTCTATCAGGTTCTTAACCCACTGAGCCACAATGCAAACTCCCTGACCCTTATATTAAAGTAGATGTTTGTCTGCCTGGGTTTGGAACAACTTTTTCAGCATAGATTTGGGCTCCTGGTGAAAATTCCTTATCACCAAACCAGACTACACCAGTCAACCTCTGGTCACCAGAGGAGACGTGGACACCGCAGAGGCCCAGGCAAGCTAGTGAGAGGTATGTGGAAGTGGGGGGGATACAACATAGGGACACAAAGGGAAGGGGACTGACCACTCTAGATCTGTCTTCCAGTAAAGGAGGGTTTGGAATCCAAGGATTCTGCCAACCCTGCAAGACAGTTACAAAGGCGAGTCTCAAGAGATTGGGAATTGCACGCCTGCCTGCTTCCAGTGATTTGGGGTGGCCCAGAGGACCAGGACAGGGCAGCACAATGTGCTGTGACCAGCCCCTCCTGGGGGCAGCACCCCATGGTCACACAGCAAAGACAGAGCCTGGCTTGACTAAATAATGACAAGGTAAGAAGCAGGCTTCTTATCTGTAACTAAAAGACTGCATTATCTGTGCCTCTGCTTTATGGATTCCCTTAAAAATAAGGCAGCCAGGCACCAATTGAGCTGGCCCCATGAGATTTCCTGCTGTTTTCTCCACTTCTAATAATGTACATGTAAGCACTTAATGTTCAAACTAGCTCCTACTTTTTAATATATATCATTTTTAAAGGGGCTCCTGAAATGTAAAAAATAGTTACTTGTTTTTTGGAAATCAGGAGGGAAATCAACCTCACTCTGCATGAAACTCTTGAATTTAACTAACAAGAAACCTAAATCAAGCTTCTCTACAGCAGAGCCTTGCAGGATGTGGGAGGTGCCAGGAAGAGCCAAACTGAGCTTGGTGCCTGTGACTTTCTGTCCTGGTCCTGCAGACTCTGGAACCTGGAATGTGCCCTGGCCTGGAAAAGGGGTTCTGTAAGGGGTTTTTCAGAGGCATCCAAGTAACTAAGTCTCTTCATGTAAGTCATATGGGGAGAATAGAAGAAGGAGTTCACAGCAGAAAAGGGAACCCTTCTTCACTGTCGGCAGGAATATAAACTGATGCAGACACTGTGGAAAACAGTATGGAAATTCCCAAAAAACTGAAAACAGAGTTGCCATATAATCCTGCAATCTCATTCCTGGGCATCTATCCAGAGAAAACTATAATTTGAAAAGATACATGGACCCCAATGTTCACAGCAGCACTATTTTCAATAACTGAGTCATAAGAAGCAACCTAAAGGTCCATCGACAGAGGAATGGATTAAGAAGATGTGGTACATGTATACAAAGGAATATTACTTAGCCATAAAGAGAATGAAATAATGCAACATGAATGCAACTAGAGATTATCATACTGAGTGAAGTCAGGCAGAGAAAGACAAATACCATATGATGTCACTTACATGTGGAATGTAATAAAAATGATACAAAAGAGCTTATTTAAAAAACAGATACTGTTTTAGTTCTCTGCATTGCAGTTATCACTGCCAGATCATTTTCTTGTTTATGTGTTTTCTTCCCCATAAGAATGTGGGATCTGAGAGCCGCCTATAGGGTTCACCTCTGCAGCCTTGGGACAGTGCCCACTCAGGACAGTGACTTGCCTCCAGGTGTGCTCAGGAACACAGGGAACCTACTGAAGGGACAGTGACAGCCCAGGAGTGGGGTGGGGAGACAGAGGCCAGCGCCAGGGGTCTTGCCCCGCATGCCTGGGAATTCTATGTAACCCTGCTGCACAGCTGTGAAGGATGGCTGTTCTCACCACCATCCACAGAAAACACCGCAGACTTCGCACCCAACACGAAGCAGTGGGTGGCACGTGGACAGTAGAACAGAATGACCTCCAAAGCAACTTGCCCCAGTTCAACTACTGCCAATGAGGGTGCCCAGGGCATCTGTGTGGTTTTGCTTCTCAGGTTAGCTTCCCAGATCTTCCCAGCAGCTCTCCAGGAAGGGCCAGGACACCCTTTCTCATAAAGTGGGCAGGACCTGTCCTTTCCCCTGTTGGCATCCATCAGGATCCTTGGTTAGTTGCTTCACTTCCCACCCTCTGGGCTCATTCTGGCCTGGTGGTAGCTGTTACCTGTCCAGATCACTAACCAGGAGTGGAGAAGGCATGGGAGTAGCTGTGCCGCAGGGCATGGTGGGGGAGACCAGGGCAGCACCTTTCTTCCCTCCAGCCTCTATGGCTTCCCCTGGGCCAGTGGGTCACCTCCTGCCTGCCCTGGTATCCCTGGGGCCTCTCTGCTCACATTCCTCCATCACCCCTCCATGGTCCACTGTTGCCTTCCTCCTAGAAAGCATCCCTACTTTTGTCTCTGCCTCTTAGGAACCAGAATGACATATGTTTTCAGCTCAATTACCAAATCACAGTTCTGAAAGGGGGAAGGAAGTGCCATTTTCTTGTCTTCCTGTTTTTATGACCAGAGCTACTTGTGGAAGGCTTATCATTCTTTCCCTGACACTTGCAAAAAAAAAAAAAAAAAAAAAAAGCCATTCAGTTGCCCTTCAATGCACACATCTCTGATTAAAAATGATCTGGAGCATCTTTTCCTTTGCTTTCTAACCTTGTGATTTTCCTGTTCTGTAAAACGCCTCATCAGATACTTTGCCTATTTTTCCACCTGGGCTCCTCTTGGTTCCTGTTGGTTTGGAAGTGTTCCCTGCATACTGTTCTTCGATATTGCTGAGATTCCACACTCTCCCCCTAATGTCATCTGACTGCAGCTGCTAAACAAGGTAGTTTTCATTGAAAAGAAATTCTTAATTTTGATGTTATCACATTCATTTTTTTTACCCATCATTTGTGCTCTTGAGGGTCAGGTAAGTCCTTCCTATACCTAAACCTTCTTCAATTAACTTGATAATTTTATCTTTCACATTTAGGCCTTTATTTTTAACCTTTGTAGGTCATGTTTGGTATGGATCAAGTTTCCTTTTCCTCTATAATGAAGATTTCCCTCTATGGAGAGTTTCTTATAGAAACTTTCCCTTATTGATTTGTTGTTTTCATCTTAACATATATTAAGTTCCTGTGCTACAGAAGTCTGTTTCTGGGCTTCTGCTTCTTTGCTATGGGCCTATTTGTCTGTATTTGCATCAAGACCACAATTTTTCATCCCTAAAGGTTTGTGGTATATATACCTTAATAACTGGCAAGGTAACTTTACACCAACAGCTAGATCTTTAAAGAGATTACTAGATGACTCTATCTCACCATGCAGAAGGCAATGTAATAACTCTGGTGATCTACACATGGAGTACATGTATAAAATGGTCACTTTCTATTTTTGTTGAGTACCCATCATTAGTGGTATATAATGGGGGTTGGGTAAAAACTATACATTGATACATGTTTTATTCATTCATTCAACAAATATTTGTTAAGCTCCTACTAAGCACTGGCCAGCATGATTCTAAAGACTGGGGGGAGCTTTCATTGTGGCTTAGCAGGTTATGAACCCGACTAGTAACCATGAGGATGTGGGTTTCGGCCCCGGCCTTACTCAATGAGTTATGGATATTGTGTTGCCCTGAGCTGTGGCGTAGGTCACAGATGCAGCTCAGATCCCCCATTGCTGTGGCTGTGGCATATGCCAGCAGCTGCAGCACCAATTTGATGCCTAGCCTGGGAACTCCCATATGCTACAGGTGTGGCCATAAAAAGCAAAAAAAAAAAAAAAAATTTTTTTAATTAAAAAAAATAAAGGCTGGGGATGGAGTGGTGAGCCAAAAAACAAAAAGGAAACCCTGCCTTCATGGAACTTGTATCTGAGAAATGGAAATCAGGGAATCACGTCCACAGTCTCCCCCCAGCCCTCTGCCCACTGGCTAGGGAATGCCTCTTGCTTTCGGGCCCTGGCTAAGGGCCTACTCTGGCTTTCTGAGGGAGTGTTTTATGAGAAAGAGAGACCGTCTTAATTTGCAAGTAAATGTTATTGCTTCTCCTAGGGTTTATAGGCAACCCAGATATATGAATTAATTTACTCAAGATTTAACTTAAAAATAAAAGTCAATGTATTTAGGTTAAGTGAAATAACAGGTAATTTCTCTCTAGAGTTTAATCATTGTTCTGATATTGAATAACGATCTGTAAAAATGAAGAGGAAAAAATGCTGTTGTGAATTCTTCCAAGGATAATACAATCTAGGCATTTTCATTATGTTTCTCTCTCTTTTTTTTTTTTTTTTTTTTTCTGCGTCAGCAGCATATGGAAGTTCCAGGACCAAGGATCCAACCTGTGCCACAGCAATAACCTGAGTTGCTGCAGTAACACCGTTAGATCCTTGACCTGCTGTGCCACAAGGGAACTTCCATTATGTTTTTAATATGGAAAATGAGACTATCTCTGAAAATGGCAACTTGGACAAGACAAATTCAGACCTGCACCCTCTTTCTTATCGAAGGGTGAAGGGTAACGTGGAAGACTCAGTGCACAGGGGAAGGCCAGGTGGCATGAACAGGCTCTGGCCTCTCCCAGCTGGTGGCTAATCCCAAGATGCTGTGCTTTCCACTCCTCCAGGTGTTCCACAGGGGGAGGAAGGCTGACTGCAGCTTTGAGCACCACAGTGGTTTCATTTGCTCAGAAGAGGCCCATCATAAACCCAACTCAGACACCCTCATGGGGTTCGGTCTGAGAGCTGACCTGGAGGAGGTAGGTTTAAATGCTCTAGAGGTTTGGACTGAGGACACGGTGGGGCAAAGGGATGAGGGTCTATGATACATCCAGTTATGGAATGGATGATCTCTCCAGTATTTCTGAGAGAGGAGAACAGTGCTCTGGGGTTCCTGTTAATTTCCTCTGTCCTCCCCAAAAGGTTCCACTGAACCTCCTCCAACTTTACAAAGCACTGGGGCTGGGAGCACAGCTGGGTGGTGAGGGGTACACTTTGACCTGTCTGAGCCTGCTTCCTCTTTGTAAAGTGAGGCACATACTCACAGGTAAGCCTCCCCAGGCACAGAGAATGATGAACGAAGCTGGTGGTGCTAAGTGCCTTCCCCTGCACAGAGCTTCCAAGCCTGGTGCCTGGGCAAACGCTTTATCAGCCTCATTCCTGAAACTCTCATAACCCTGGGAGGACACTGCATCATTCACATTTCACCGAAGGCTCAGATAAGGCTTGGAGAACTCTCCCAAAATGCAAGATTCGGAGCAGGAAGGGTAACTGAGCAGGACCCCGTGGGGCTTTTCAGGAACAGACACCCCCCTCCCCCATGTCCTCTGCCTGCCTCCTGTCAGCAGAAAAAATGTAGCCGCCTAGGCCTTCCCTGAGTTCCGAAGAGTAAATTTAATCAGAGAAGTGAGAACATGCAGAAAGAAAGGAAAACAGTCAAGAAAGACAAAATAGTAATAGTTTGGCCATTAAACAAAGTCAAGGACTTTCAGCTGCTCCTCAAGGGCTAGATACTCTATTCTGAGCCATGTCCTTTTAACCGTTTTACAGCTACTGAAACCCCCTTAGGGGAAGAAGTTAACTATGTGCTGCCCACAAGCACATAGATCCCAGACCTACTGGAACCAGAAGGCTGATGATGCTGACTCCCAATGACCTCACCACTAACCCATCAGAAGAATGTCCATGAGCTGATCACACACCCCCACACGCCCCCACAAGCCCCCTCTCTCACTCTGTCTTTAAATACCTTTCTCTGAAAGCCTTCAAGGAGTTCAGGCCTTGAAAGCACTAGCTGTCTGTCCATTTGCCTTCTTTGGTGCCTGCAATAAATGCCATACTTTCCTTCACTACAACCTGATGTCAGTAGACTGACTTTACTGCACACAGGTCAACAGACCTTAGATCTGTTCAGTTAACAGAACCACAGCCATGTTTACTGAGCTTGAGTCTTTGCATTAGTCGGGGTTCTCCAAAAAAACAGAACCAGTAGGGTGTGGGTGTGTGTGTGTGAGTAGACGAACCTATCTATATGTTTCTATTTTCTATGTACCTACATACGTATCAAGAGAATTCGCTTCGAAGGAACTGGCTCCCATGGTTGTGGGGGGTAGAAAGTCCCAAATCTGTAGGGTGGACTGGCAGGTTGGAGACCCAGGGAAGGGTGGATGCTGCATTTTGAGTTGGAAGCCATCTGGAGGCAGAATTCCTTCTTCTCAGGCGGACCTAAGTTTGTTCTACTGATTGGACAAGGCCCCCTTACATCCTCTGCTTCATTCAGGGTCTATTGATTTATATATTAATCACATTAAAAAAAGTTGGGGGGGGACACACATGTGGCATGTGGAAGTTTCCAGGCTGGGGATTCAATCGGAGCTGCAGCTGTGACCTATGGCATAGCTGTAGCAACACCAACCACTGTTCCAGGCTGAGGATCAAATCCATGTCTCCAGAAACAACACCAGATCCTTAACCGGCTGTGCCACAGTAGGAACTCCTGTTAGTCAAATTTTAAAAATAACTTCACAGCAGTACTGAAATGTTTTGACCAAAATCTGGATACTACGGCCTACCAAGGTTGACACATATAATTAACCATTGCTGTCTCTATAACTGTTAGACGTAACATTAAAGAAATTAAGAATGAAAGTAAGAGTCCAAGTTAATGATGATGCCATACTTTTCTAGCACTTCTAGTTTTTATTCTACATTCAAATTAGATAGCAGTTTCTTTCTAACATCACTCTTTTGCAAACATGCAAAGAAAATTAAGATTTCCTGGAATTCCTCATCCATGATGCTTCATGTCCTGACATATCAAGAGCAAGACTGGTGTCAGAGTTACCTCTGGGACATTACTCAAAGCTGCCAACCCCCCTCTGCAAGCTGGGGGGTGATGTTTTTTATGTAGAGTAGGTTGAGTGATCTTTTTGTATGTATCTCAGTTAAAAAGCAGAACAATAAATTCACCTTCCTCTAGGGACCATCCTTCTTTAGGATCCACAAAGCACTTGATTCTGATGGGCAAGGAAGTATATAGCTCATAGTCACATCTTAAAGACGACTGCCTGCCCCATTAAGAAGAAATCTAAGAGCTGCTGCTCTGTTTCCTGACGTTTTGTGCACACAATACCATTTCTCTTCAATGTGGGTCAAGTGTAACCCTCCTGAAGATGTTTTAAGCAGCAAATCAAGCTCAGCACATGCAAAATGATGACACCACACACTGCTATGACCGGGTGTGCACAAGCCCAGGATATGATGACCAGCCCTGGACCTGGGTGATGGAATGGCTCCCAGCAATTTGAGGGGTGATGGAATGCAAGGGAGACATGCATCTTAGGATCAATAAACTATGACATGGGCATAAAACAGCCTGGAGTGCTCAAGTGTTTAGCTAATATATTACTTTATTAGTAAAACCTCTTAGTTTCCAGCTGATGTTTCATTATTTAAATACGTGTTGTCTCCTTAAAAACAGGCTGACCATACAGCTCAGTTTTCCCAGGAGAGCAAATTACCAAATGCTCATCTGTAAAGTGTCCCATTTTGGACAATCCCAACCTGCAAGGCTACCATTATGAAGGCCAGGATCAATGTGTGGATATAGCTTGTGACTCCTGGAGTCTGTTCACTATACTATCAAAGAACCCATACCTAAGGATATGTAAGAGCCAGGCCCACTCTTCAACCAGTTTCAGAGTTTGCCTCTGCTCTTCTTGGGCATCAGATTTTACTTGAGGACACAGCTTCATGACCAACAGCCTGAGTGGCTGTCTGACTGCACCCCCCATTCCACACCCCTGCTTTTTCCTTACAGTTGGGTGCTAAACCTGAGTGCAACCATGGTCAGCCCTGGGCAGTGTGGGAGGGAGAAACACCCCCCTCCCGATGCCCAGCTGGTCACTCTTTTCCTCTTTTCTCAGCAGCCTGGCTCTATCTGCACCCTGCCCCTCAAGGTCAAGGTATCTCTGGGATACTGTGTTCAAAGCCAGTCTTGGAAGCTACCTCCAAGAACTGGAGTCTGATGACCCTGGTTTTCTGTTCCATGTTACCCCCTGGGAGACCTTCCTTGCCCAGGAATCTGAAACCCCACCAGGATCCCTCTTCCTCCCTTGGCTTTGCTCTCAGGGCCTTCCTCCTGCTGCGTCTCTGTCTCCCCATCAGAGGACAGGCTCACAAGGCCAGGCCAAGTCCTGATCTCCACGAATGCCCAGCCCCTCCACAGCATACAGAGAGCCCTATCCCTTTGGTAATGTTGGTAAATAACATTATTATTTGTACTTGAAAGGGAGTTACATACATTAGGACTCACATCATATCCCGAACTTGAATCTGTACTTAAAAGAGTTAAAATGTTCTTCCAAAAACAGAGATTCGCTCCTACTGCTGCTATTGCTATTGTAAGGAACAGTTTCCATGTGCATTTCTTTTTTTTTAAATGATTTTTATTTTTTCCTTTATAGCTGGTTTACAGTCTTCTATCAATTTTCTACTGTATAGCAAGGTGACCCAGTCACATATACATATATACATTCTTTTTCTCACATTACCGTGCTCCATCACAAGTAACTATAGTTCCCAGTGCTAAACAGCAGGATCTCATTGCCTATCCATTCCAAAGGCAATAGTTTGCATCTATTAACCCCAAATTCCCAGTCTATTCCACTCCCTCCCCTTTCCCCTTGGCAACCACAAGTCTGTTCTCCAAGTCCATGATTTTCTTTTCTGTGGAAAGATTCATTTGTGCCGAATATTAGATTCCAGATATAAATTATATCATATGGTATTTGTCTTTCCCTTTCTGACTTACTTCACTTAATATGCAAGTCTCTAGTCCATGATGCTGAAAATGGCATTATTTCCCACGTGCATTTCAAGTCTCTGGTGCAGGACTCTGTCTTCCGAGCACATCTGTGCTTGGACATGGTATTAGAGTCAGGGGCTTAAACAACAGAAGTTTATTGTCTCACAGTCTGGAGGGTGGACGTCTAAGATCAAGGCCTCGACAGGACAGGCATCTCTGAGGCCTCTCTCCTGGGCTTGCCGACAACCACCTTCTTCCTGTGTTCTCACATGGTCTTCCTCTATACCCTGGTGTCCCTTCCTCTTCTTATAAGGACTCCAGTCACATGGGATCGGGGCCCCACCATCATGACCTCTGTTTAACCTTAACTGCTTGCTTAAAGGCCCCATCTCCACACACAGTCCCACTGGGGTTGGGACTTCAACATACACAGTTTGAATGGGGCCAAAATTCAGTCCATGGCAGATGTGACTTTCCCAGAAACTCTGAGAAGGAGGAGGTCACTGATATACAGGTGGTTTCCATAAGCTCCCTGCTGTTTTGCACACAGTTCATTCTTTCACTCAACAATCCTTTACCGAGTGCTGCCTGATGTGCTTGCTATCCTCAATGCCCAGGGTGTGGACAGTGGACAGAAGGTTCCCAGGCTCACAAGCTAGGGTGTGGGCAGTGGAGAAAAATACACCTAAAATAAATCAGGCAGCTTCTGGTGCTGGTGGGGATGATGAAGGCTGGGTCAGGTGGGCAGAGGAGAAAGGTTGAGGGTGTTGGGCCTGAGAGTTATTTTTTTTCCTGCTCACTGCACTAGTCTAAGAGGAAGAATCAAACCTTCCAGGGAATGACCAGGAGAAAACCTGCCACAGCCCATTAAGTGCCCAAAGTAGAAGCAAGATGCTCCTTCACTTGGCTCCTGAGCAGTGGGATTGGGGCTAGGGTTCAGGCCCTCCCTGCTCATACCCAACACTTGGCTGCTATTCAACTCTTTTTTTTTTTTTTTGTCTTTTCCAGAGCCATTCCCATGGCACATGGAGGTTCCCAGGCTAGGGGTCTAATCAGAGCTGTAGCAGCTGGCCTACATCACAGCCACAGCAATGCTGGATCCTTAACCCACTGAGCAAGGCCAGGGATCGAACCCACAACCTCATGGTTCCTAGTCGGATTCGTTAACCACTGAGCCATGACAGGAACTCCCACTGCTATTCAACTCTTGATGTGGGGCTTCCCTTTGGCCAAGAGGTCAGAGGCCCAAGGAGGCCAGGGCCCTGAAGATACAGGTGAAGAGCCACCAGGTCAAGGATTTGCTTACCTGCAATCCTGGCTTTCCTCCAGGTCAACCTAGCACCCATGCTACAGTTAATCCCAGCTTAAATACAGAAGCCAGGAGGGTGTTCATCACATCAGAAACCACAGGAAGCAAGCAGGAGGCTGTTACTCAGGCAGAAATCTGGCCCTGATACTGGGGGTACGTGTCCTTTTGTAGCTGGATGGTTCTTTTTTTTTCTTTTTTTATGGCCACATTTGCAGCATACAGAAGTTCCCGGGCCAGGGACTGAATCTGAGCCAAGACCCACGCCCCAGATCTTTAACCCACTGAGCCAGGCCAGGGATTGAACCTATACCTCCGCAGTGACCCAGGCTGCTCAGTCAGGTTCTTAACCCACATGCACCACAGTGGGAACTCCTGGATGGTTCTTAATGACCCAAGGGCTAGAGTGTGCACTGAAAGTTTAGTGGCTTGGCCTCTAGTTGGTGCCTAGCATGTCAGGGAGGGGTCCTCTGCTGCCCTGTAGAATGTGCAAGGTCTGTCCGGCACAGTGACAATACTGGTTTGCACTTATGTGGCATCTGACACTTTACAACACACCACCAGGCTCTTGTGCACATGAGCCTTACAACACTCAGAGGTAGGTTTGTTTAGTCCTCATTTTACAGATTAAAGAAAACTAAGACTGAGAGTCATTAAATCATATGCCCAAGGGAAAATAAATATAGGAAGTGCTAGAAATGACTCAAATCCAGGTCTGATGCAGTGTCCTGCTCCCTACAGAACCTCTATCCACCTATCCACCCTATCTATCTACCCATCCATATACCCACTCACTCACCCACCCACCCATCCCTGCATCCACCTATCCCTCCATCCACACACCCAACCACTCATCCATCCACCTATAAGTCCATTCGCTCACCTACCCACTATCAGCCCACTTACTCATCTACCCACGCATCCCTTCATTCAGCCATCCATCTGCCCACCTGTCCATCACCCACCCCTTGATTCTACTATACACCTACTGTGTGCTTGTGGAGGGTGATGAACTCGGGCAATTCAACTGAATGGATGCCTCCCTCAAGGAGCTTCTGGGAGACATGGCATGTCCATGTTTCAGAGGACTTAGGTCTAGGGACACACCAGCCAAGGTCTCTGGAGCCTTCTTGAAAGGCTGGAAGGACCTGAAGGGTGGAGATAGATGTGGAAGGGGGAGCAGGAAGAGTCAGACCCTGACTCCATTTCCGAGCCAAGTCCTTCCCACCAAGATGACGGCCTGGGGTGGGGCCCACCTTACTCCCTGCCAAAGCCAGGCAGCTTTCCAACCACAGCAAGAGGGCTCTTCTTAAAACAGAGAGGGGATCTTGCTTGCTGTAGGCCCTCACAAAACCCTCAGCAGTTCCCATCACTCAGCTCCTACCCTGAACAGCTGGCACTGCCCCTGGCTGCCCAGCCCCTCCTACCCTCTCAGCTCTGGCTGCAGGGCCCCCACACAGACTGCTCTTGATGCCCCAAAGTTCTCTTCTCCCCTCTTCACCTCTTTATCACTTACTCACCCTTCAGACTTGAAAGTAAGAGTCACTTCTTCAAGGGACCCTTCGGGGATTGCTGTATCTGTCCCACTCTGCTGCTCCCATGGTCACTGTTTCATAGGTTCAGGCACCCGCTGTCCTCAGCAGGTGGGCAGATACCTGTGTATTTTGTCCATCGCAGTGTCCCACTGCCAGCTATGCCTCGGTATCTGCATACAGGTGGGGGAGGGAAGGGTTGGACACAAATGGATGGGGCCTGGAAATAACCTGGGCCCACATCATAGCTCACACTGTCTGTTAAGACAAAAAGCCCCGGGGCCCCATATCACTGTACCTGAGGCTCAGCCAGACAAACGCACCTCGATCTGGCTGAGAGGCCAGGGCCTATGAACAGGGTCTTGGTGACCCAGGGTCTCACGCTCTGCTCTCCCAGCCTGCTTGGTGCTGGGAGCAGATTAGGGATACTGGGCCACTGCTGACTATCTTCTCTGAGGTTGGGAGTCACCAGGGCTATGTGGGCCATTGGGTCCCAGTGTATTTAGGGTCATAGGGATGGAACCAGGAGGGACAGAGCAGCCAGCTAACCCCATACCTCACATGGGTGGCTTCCTGAGCTCTCCATGGGCCTCCCCGAGGTCCCCCATTCTGGCTGCACAGAGCCCAGTCCAGGGCTGAGTCCTTCCTCCTCATTCACAGGTCCCCTAAGGACACAAAAGCTTCTTGCCATCAGGGAAGTTCAAGCTCCTCCTGTCCTTTGGAGAGAAGCTGGGAAGGTAATGCTATACCTGGTTCTTAGGCGAGAAAAAGCAGGGTTTTGTTGTTGCTGCTATTATTGTTTTATTCTAAGATCCCTGGCAAGTGGCTGGCTGAGTCCTGCTGACAGGAGCCACAGCATCCACACAGGGCTCTGCCCTCACTGCAGGTCACCTAGAGGCCCCACGCACCTACACAGCATCCTTGGGCCCCTTTAGGTGCTGGAAGCATGTGCTCAAGCCTCTGAATGCTGAGCCAGAGACAAAGAGACCAGGAAACCACCACCACTGAAAGAAAACACACACACATACCCACAGAGCCTAATGTCCAGCATGAGCCAGCAGCCCCATTATTAAAAAGAACAGAATCAGGTTTCCACAAATCATTCTGGAAAGCAGATATGGCCAGAAACGCCACACTGCAATTAGCTCTCCTAGCAGACAAAGGCTGGAGTATTTCCCACTTGGAGTACAAGCAGGATGGAGCTGTGGCAGGGCTGCCAGGTGGAGCCCCAGGTGGCAGGGGGCCAGGTGTGAGGATAGCCACGCCCTCCACAGACAGGCCCTCTCCTCTGCTCCCCTGGCCAGGCCCACGGGACAGAGCACTGATGCACTCACTGTCGCTGCCCCAGCTTCGCGCAGCCTTAGAAAACAAGACAGATACAGCCCTTCTGGGACCCCAGCCCTTAGAAGGCCTGTCAGGACAGCCCCCAGGCCTGGATCCAGGCTGGTGCCAGGCTGGGATGTGCAGGGGCATGTTACCATGGATACAGAAGACATTTTTTCAAAGTACATAAAATGGCATGTTTGGAAAAACAGTAACATTTTAAAGTATCTTTTTTTTAAAAAAAAAATTAAACAAATTAGGGGAAACACTTACTTTGTGAGTGTTAAAAGAGTCTATGGATAAATTGTGCTGCCTATTTGTGTGTACAGGAATATAAGATTTACTATTGATTACTTTTAACCCAGGATTAAAACAAAGAAAAATCAGGATGGTTCTGAATCCTGAACTTATGCTGTGTGACTGATGGTTCTTCATATAAATATATAAAAATAGAATATTATACATATCTATGTTAGAACATGATAATGAATATGAATATACAGACTATGCATAAAGTGCATATACATATATACTTATACATATATATATGTATATATGAAACAATCAGCCATACAGTATTGATTCAGGATGTACATAGTGTATATTTATATATCATTTAAGGTAATACTAATTTAGTGTCACATCACCTTCATGTACCAACAGTGTAGTTATCTTCCATGTGTCTATGGCTTTTACATGAAATCACACAAAAAAGGAAGATAATATTCACCCTCACATTATACTTAATTATGCCAATATTCATATTAGAAGGAACCTTGAACTAAATTTAATGTAATTAAAATTCAGTCCTTCTGTAGCACATTTGATCTGTGTGAATAACTAGGTTGGAAGTATATTAACATCTTACATCTTTTTTTAAGGGATTGACTTATTTTTATAGGGAAAAAAAAGGAAATGAATTCAGGTTACATCTTTTTTTCACTCGTTTTTGGAAGACAGTTACCATCACTTTGATACAAAATTACTATATAGACTATTTCAGGTCAAAACCTTTTATGCCTGAATTGAACCCTTACTGGGAATCAGTATAAACACACTGGGCTGTCAGGCTCTGCACCATCCTGGAGTATTAGGGATCCCCAGAAACCTCCCAGGCCTCTGGGTGCCCTTTTGGTTGGCATTTGTGGGTAAGATTTTTCTTTAGCAGGGCCCTCCAGGGCAAATGAAAATAAAAACAGGTGATGGGAGAGGGTGTGGAGAAAAGGGAATCCTACACTGTTGGTGGGAATGTAAACTGGTGTATCCACTATTGAGAACAGTATGGAGGTTCCTCAGAAAACTAAAAATAGAACTACCATATGATCCAGCAATCTCACTCCTCAGCATATGTCAGGAGAAAATGCTAAATGAAAAAGATACACATACCCCTGTGTTCACAGCAGCACTATTCACAACAGCCAAGACATGGAACCAACCTCAATGTCCATCGATAGATGAATGGATAAAGAAGATATGTTACATATATACAACGGAATATTACTCAGTCATAAAAAAGAACAAAATAAATGCCATTTGTAGCAACATGGATGGACCTAGAGATTATCATACTAAGTGAATTCAGTCAGACAAAGAAAGACAATAACATATGATATCATTGTATATGTGGAATCTAAAATATGGCACAAATGAACTTAACTACAAAACAGAAACAGACTCACAGTCATAGAGAACAGACTTCTGGTTGCCAAGGGGGAGGTAGTGGGACGGACTGGGAGTTTGGGGTCGGTAGATGCAAACTATTACATTTATTTATTTATTTTTTATTTTCCCACTGTACAGCAAGGGGATCAAGTTATCCTTACATGTATACATTACAATTACATTTTCCCCCCCTCCCTTTGTTCTGTTGCTACATGAGTATCTAGACAGTTCTCAATGCTACTCAGCAGGATCTCCTTGTAAATCTATTCTAAAGTTGTGTCTGATAAGCCCAAGCTCCCAATCCCTCCCACTCCCTCCTCCTCCCATAAGGCAGCCACAAGTCTTTTCTCCAAGTCCATGATTTTCTTTTCTAAGGAGATGCATTTAGAATGGATAAGCAATGAGGTCCTACTGCATGGCACAGGAGACTATATCCAATCTCTTGAGATAGAACATGATGGAAGACGATATGAGAAAAAGAATGTATATATATGATTAGGTCACTATCCTGTACAGCAGAAATTGACAAAACACTATAAACAAACTATAATCTAAAAAAATAAAAAATAAAATAACCAACAAAAGTAAATATATAAATAAAATATGGCACAAATGAACCTATCTACAAAACAGAAACAAACCTACAGACATAGAGAACAGACTTGCAGTTGCCAAAGGGCAGGGGGAAGGGAGTGGGATGGGCTGGGAATTTGGGGTTAGCAGATGCAAACTATTACCTATAGGATGGATAAACAACAAGGGCCTACTGTATAGCACAGGAAACTATATTCAATATCGTGTAACAAACCATAATGGAAAATAATCTGAAAAAGAATATGTATGTGCGTGTGTTTATGTATGTAAAACTGAATCACTGTGCTACAAAATCATAAATCAACTATACTTCAATAAATACATTTTTTAAAATAATTAGCATCCAAAAGCCACTGATCCCCATAATGAAAAACCATGCTCTAGAGAAGAAGGCAGAGGCTCAGAGTGGCCCAAGTCACTGGGTCACAGAGCAGCAGACCAGACTGGGACTGGCATTTTCAACTGCAGGCTGGAAACATTCTCCTCTATGGTTCAGTACCTGCTGCTCAGGACCCAGGGCTAAAAACATCTTTCCACATCAGACTTCAAAAATCACTTTAAAATCCTTAAGTAGAACACTTTAAAAAAAAAAGTCACTTGCAAAATGTCATTTTCCTTTTATGTCTTCCACATGCACAAAATTTCTTGAAAATTGTGTATCTGAAGCTTAATCCTTATTTTCCCTAAGACATGCATGGTTTGGATTCCTCACTGGACACCAGTGACACCCCCTTTCTGAGCTCGGACGCCAGGTTGCCTGGGGATGCTGGGGGCCAGCATCCTGTCTGAAGCCACCCTGTCCCTCTGCTGGCTGGAGCTCCCCCAGGAGCAAGACTCCGTGTCTTTTCCACACAGACTGCTGAGCCCCAGGGCTGAAGTCACAGATTTTAATTACAACTTGAAAGACTGGTCTCTGAGGTCCATCACCCTGTTCCCAGGAAGCTTCTGTAGCTGCAGTGAGTGACTTAAGAGCCCTTCCCAGTGAGGTTCCAACAGTAACATTCTCCTGCAGATGACAGCAGCCAGTGTCTATCTGCCCTGTGAGGCCTGCCGGCCCCAAAGCTCTGGAAACCACACCCACAAAGAGACACTTCCGGGTGCCCAAGGGCAGAAGCAGAGAGTCCTCAGCCCAGGGTTGCTGCATCACCCAGCTGAACACATCTTCCCCAGGCACCAAAGGGTCTCTCTGTGGGTCAGGGCGATGGCAGTCATGACAGCTCAGTCCTCTATGGGAGGGTAAGACGGATGCCACCTTGCCCTTCAAGCCTAGGCTTCTGGACCCTTTCAGAGCAGAGCTTTCTTTCTTTTTTATTTTTCTGTCCACCCCTTGGCATATGGAGTTCCTGGACCAGGGATCAGATCCCAGCCATAAATGTCACCTACAGATCCTTAATCCCTCAACCTGCTGTGTTGGGCCAGGGATCAAACCTGCATCCCAGCACTGCAGAGATACCGCTGATCCCACTGTGCCACAGTAGGAACTCCAAAGGCAGCACTTTCATGAATGGAATTGCACCCAGAGCTGGAAGTACTGCAGAGCATGCCTGTCACCCTGCCCACCCCTGTGCCTCCCAAATCATGTTGCCCTCCAGCCAAGGAGGCCCCTGGGACACAGCCCTAAAAGCACAGCCTCCATGAAACACTTTTATTGTTTAGGGGACACATTATGGTCCCACCCATTCTCTGAATTAGAATCTCCCCAGGAGGCTCCCTCTTCCAAAGCTCAGGGCCTGCCCCCAACCTTGGCCCCCCACCCAGATCCTTTCCTAGTACTGTCCCCTCTTCCCGAGACAGGACCTCAGGATGCTCTGCCAGGGGTCATTTCTGCTTTGCCCTCCCCTGAGCCCTCTGCTTCACAACAATTTCAGGGCTGCTGCAGAGAGCCAAGTCTGATTTCAGAAACCCAGATCAGTCTGCAAAGGGACCTCAACCGGTCCTGGGGCCAGGCTGGGGTGGAGAAGAGCCAGTCCTGTTGGACAAGAGGGAGCTGGCAGAGCCCCACATATAGAGGAGCCATCAGGTTGGGGCTCTGAGAACACTGCCCACAAGCTGGATAGTGCCTGCACGCGCGCGCGCGCGCACACACACACACACACACACTCTCTCTCTCTCTCTCATACACACACACACACACAGGGATGAATACAAGACATTTTCAACCCAACCTGCCTGGAGAAGGTCAGCACCATATCTGTAACAGACTCTTTTGGCTTAGCTATTTCTCTTGAACTCTAGAAGAATGCTCACAAACTTCCCAAAAGTGACACAGCTAAGGAATAAAGGGCACCAGAAATACTGCATCACCCCAACCACATGCTGGGAGGCCTGGGAAGGAGAGAGGAGTTAGAGAGCAGCTGTGTGTGAAGGCAGGCTCCTCGGCTGGAGGGCAAAGGACTCAGAAACCACCTATGAGCCACCCTTGAAACTTCTTTCTCCCCCTAAACTGGGTTGGAGGAGGAAATGCTTCCTAAGACTACCAACTGGAAGGCCTGCGGCTGCAGCAGCCCAGCCCCTGGAGAGGAGTGGGGTCCAGAATGAGCTGGAAGCAAGAAGGTGGCCCTTTGGAGGCTGCTACAGGCAGAAGGAACATCAAGCCTGGTTTTAATGAGCTAGACAGGGTCAGACAAATGCAGGCCATCTGTTATCTAGAGTGAGCTGGAAGCTTAGCAGTGGCTTGCACTGGAGGGCCAGAACCACATGGGCTTGGCAAAGGGCAAGCCTGGACTCCTCCTGCCTCTCCCAAAGGTCCCCACCTCGCAGAGTCCTGTGTAGAGGAAGAGCCTGACCTCACTCAGTATGTGTGCATGTCTCCATTCTGTCCAGAATGGGCAGTGGGAACTGTTTCTGTCTGCATGGGCACACAGCTGGGGAATGTGCCAGCATGGCCTCCAAAGGGAGGCCTGTGACCTATACCAAAGTCACTGGACAGAGGCACAGGCAGGAACTGACAGATTTATATTTGGCCAAATCCAAGACCCAGTGACATCACATTCAGTGTCTCTACTTAGGAATAAACATGCTCCTTTCTGGAGCAGGAAGAGGAGGTGAGGTCTCAAACCACTGCCCAACCCCCAAGCCCAGGAGGAAGAGCCTGACCTCTGCGGCCTTCCTCTGGAAGGCTGACAGCTAATGGACAGCCTGGGGCCTCTCAGGAATTCCCTCCTCCAAAACCCAACAAAATGAACAAATACCCACATTTAATCAATGAATACAAACCAATGAAAATACCCTTAGCTACCAAGCAAGAGGCCAGAAGCTTAAGAGGAAACTTTCAAGGCTTTTTCTGGTATCCCCACATTGCCATAATGCCACATTAGTTAGAATAAATTTTAAGAAGGTTTCTATGTGGCAGTACACCAAATTACAGTTTAGAGACTTGGAAATTTTCTGTGCATTCAGTAACTGCATTCCAACTAATCTACTGTGATCATGGTCATGAAACTGTAAATTGCTTTATGCACGACTATGGTTGGCTTCTAATCCCTAAACCCACTGAGGTTCATTCTGTTCAAAGCACTCAGATCATCTTCTGCTAAGGGTTCTTATCAGACTTTTGCCTCAGTTAACCCAGTTTTCTGAGTCGCCTTCAATCCAGGCAGCACGTAGCTCCTTTTGCCATGATCCGTACATCTCTGTCCAGGAATCTTCCCTAGACTCTTATTCATGTGCCTTTCCCAAGTTCAATGGCATGCATGCACCAAGGAGAGATTATTTTTTCTGAGTCAGTGAGTCAGTTTTTTCAGCAATACATTTAAGAACAGACCATACAAGCCAGCCTCTTAAACACACTGGCAGGAGTTTCTGCCATGGTGCAGTGGGTTAAGAATCCAGATTGCAGCAACTCGGATAGCTGTGGAGGTGGGTTTCATCCCTGGCCCACCTTCATAGTGGATTAAAGGATCCAGGGCTGCCACAGCTGTGGTGTAGATCACAGCTAGGGCTCAGATTTGATCCCTAGCCTGGGATCCAAATGCCATTGGTGGGGCCATTAAAAAAAAAAAAAAATCAACCTACTGGCAACTGAGCCAAAGCTAAATTTAGTCTGTTGAATGTACTGAAGCAGGTATTCAAGGCTTCTGTGATTAAAAAGCCTTTCTTTTTTCAAATGTTTTCTGGCACCCAGCCTTCTCTTCAGACCTCCCTGTGGCCCAGTAATGAGCCCTGTACCCATAGGCACCCACCCTGACCACTGCCATCCCTGGATTTGAAGGCCAGTAACCCACCTGTCTCCCCATCAGTACCAGTGCCTGTGCCTGGAGTCCTAGTTTCAGGTAGAGAAATCAGCTCTTTTTTATTAAAAAGAAAGTTGGTTTGTCAAAGTATGTAATCAATAAAAGTGACCACAGGGTAATTTACAACCTCAGATAAATGTTAAACCAGGAACAGTGAGTTTCTCCCTGGCAAGGTGTTCCTGCCATCCTAGCCCTGCCTCTGGGAAGCCTGCTATGAACACAGCCTACAGCACTGAGAGGTCAGATCATGGGATCCAGAGAGCACATGGACACACACCACTCCCACCCCGCACCCTGGGATGTCAGCTCTCTTGCTTTTCGGGAAGCGGGGTGGGTCTCTGGCCACATGTGCCATCCACCCCCATGTCCCCCTCTCTTGCTTGTAGACATCAGTGAGACTCTGAGTCAACTCAATTGTCCTTTATTTGCCAGTTTCTGTGTGTCAGGCAGTGTCCTAGTCTTCACATAGGATAGCCTCATTGAATCCCCATGTGGGCCTGGGAGGGTCAATGACATTGCCCCACCTGCTGGTGCAGGGAAGCCTCAGGGATGGAGTAACCTGCCCACAACAGCTACGGTTCAGACCAGGCCTCCCCACCACTGAACACTGGGCTTGCCACTGCTGTCACCCTAGACACGTGGTCTAACAGGAAAACGAGTGTGTGCACACTCACATACTCACACAAATGTGTACAAACACATGCATATGCTAGCACATTCACACATTGCACATACCAACACTTTCATACACATGCACATACTAACACACAATGCACTCACACACACATAATACACATGCACATACGCACTCACACACACATACACACTTGAATTCACATACACTCATACATACACCATATACATATCTGTGAAAAGGTGCGTGACTATGGGTGAGTTACCATGAGTTACTACATGTCATTGTGGTTTATGTATGTGCTTAATTTCTTTCTTTCTTTCTTTCTTTTTTTTTTTTTTTTGTCTTTTTAGGGCCGTACCCACAGCATATGGAGGTTTCCAGGCTAGGGGTCGAATCAGAGCTACAGCTGCCAGCCTACATCACAGCCATAGCAACACATGATCCAAGCTGTGTCTGTGACCTACACCACAGCTCACTGCAATGCCAGATCCTTAACCCACTAAGCAAGGCCGGGAATAGAACCTGAGTCCTCATGGATACTAGTTGGGTTTGTTAACCACTGAGCCATGACAGGAACTCCTGAATGCGCTTAATTTCTGATTAAAATTCTAAGTTCCTATTATTAAGCTCTTATATATTACTTCTTCTGTCTCCAAACTGCACTCTCATTTAGTCCAAGAGATGCAGCAAAAAATGGAGAAATACATTTGATCTCTTATCTGGGCTCAAAATGACTTGGGGGTTGACCAGGACGAGCTCCAGTCTGGGCAGATTCTGGAGAAAGAGCTGGAGATGCCCACAGTGGCTTGGCAAGGTCACAAGGCTCTGTCTGGCACCACAGCTGTGCCGACTGCAGCCAGTCTCCCAGCCATGGATGTGCTACATTTGATTAGAGTCTCATATCCTCACAGAAGTAAAATAGATCTGACATCAGAGAGCAGAAAACAAGCAAACAACACAGCAAAGGAAGTAAAAGAACCCTTCTAGGAAGCTGCCCCTGCCGTGTCTATGCCTTGGTCTATGTCACTTCTTTATTTTTTAATTTTTTTTTTTGTCTTTTTAGGGCCACACCCAAAGCATAAGGAATTTCCCAGACTAGGAGTCAAATCAGAGTTGCAGCTGCTGGCCACAGCCACAGCCACAGCCATGCCATATTTCAGCCGCATCTGAGAACTACACCACAGCTCATGGCAACACCGGATCCTTAACACATTGAGAATGGCCAGGGATTGAACCCACATCCTTATGGATGCTAGTCAGGTTCGTTACTGCTATGCCACAGCCATAGCAACATCGGATCTGAACCACATCTTGACCTATACTGCAGCTTGCAGCAATGCAGGAGGATCCTTAACCCACTCAGCAAGGCCTGACCCTGCACCCTCATGGACACCATGTCAGGTTCTTAACCCACTGAGTCACAACAGGAACTCCAATATGCTGTTTTTACTTTTAATGATGCAGAGGAAGTTTCCCTGCCTAGAGTTGCCATTGTTTAATCAAAATTTTTCCTTAAATTAGTAATAGACGTCATCTTCCTTTGGCACTTGAAGCAGCTGACACCTCAAAACATGTGCAACTTCTACACAGAGAAAGGGTCTGCTATGGTCTGAATGTTTATGCTCTTCCCAAATTCATATGTTGAAATCCTAACCCCCAAAGATGATCTATTAGGAGGTAGGATCTTTGGGAGATCGATAGGTCATGAGGGTGGGGCCCTTGTGAATTGGATTAGTGTTCTTACAGAAGAGACCTCACAGAGCTCCCTCACTCTTTGCACACAAGGAGAAGCAGGCTGTCTGCAAGCTGGGAGAGGGCCTCACCAAACACAACCACACTGGGGCCAAGATCTTGGGCTTCTTGAACTGTGAGAATAAAATTTCTGTGGTTTACAAGCTGCCCAGTCCATGGTATTTTGGTTACAGCCACCCAAACGGACTAAGAGAGGGTCAGAGGGGAGAAAATCCAAACATCTACTATTTTGTGCTACAGCTGAGCTAATAAATGCCTACAGATGGTGGGATAAAAATCTGATACCAAGAGGGAAAAAACCCTCAAACGTCCTTCACAACTTCAATGAAAACACAACTGGACAATTGCCAAACCATCAGCAAGGTGCCAGGATCAACTTTCAATGCAAAGCAGTCTTCCTATTTGGGCAAAATTCTGCCTCCTTACACAATCCTCAAGGTGAACCAGAATTCCTGGAAATAGAGTCAAGCATCCACAGTGACATGGGCCACATTCTCACAACATGCACCCTATTTAGATGAACATGTCCAGGAACATGAGCTCAGAAGGACTTCTCAGGGCAGTGATGCTGAGCTCATGCACACAGACCAGGTGCCCAAGGAGACAGCCCAGCCCTGGTCTTTCCCAACCCCACCCTGGTAGGGCCTGCTTCCTGTTACAATGTTTAATCAGGCACAGCATCCTGATTTTCTTTTTTTATTGCAGTATGGTTGATTTCCCATATTATATTAGTTTCAGGTATTTTTGCAGATTTTAAGTAAATACAAGATAATGGCTATAATTCCCTAGGTTTTACAATATATCCTTGCTATGTATTTTACACATAATAGAGTTTGTATCTCTTAATCCTCTACCCCCAGCTTGCCCCATGCTTTTCCTCTCTCCTTTGGTAACCATATATTTGTTTTCTATGTCTCTGAGTCTGTTTCTGTTTTGCATATACATTCATTTCTGTCAGATTCCACATATAAGCAATATCATACAGTATTTGTCTTTCTCGGTCTGACTTCACTTTGTATGATAATCTCTAGGCCCATCCAGCTTGCTGCAAATGGCAGCATTTTTTTTTTGTCTTTTTAGGGCCACATTCATGGCATATGGAAGTTTCCAGGCTAGGGGTCCAATCGGAGCTGTAGTCACCAACCTGCGCCACAGCCACAGCAACAGCCAACAGCAACATCAGGTCCGAGCCACGTCTGCGACCTAAACCACAGCTCATGGCAACACTGGATCCTTAACCCACTGAGCAAGGCCAGGGATCAAAACCACAACCTCATGGTTCCTAGTAAGATTTGCTCCTATGGCACAATGATGGGAACTCCCATGCATGTCATTCTTTTTAATGGCTGAGTAATGAATATTGCATTATATATATGTACCACATCTTCTTTATCCAGTCATCTGTTTGTGGGCACTGGGGTTGCCTCCATGTCTTGGCTATTGTAAACAGTGTTGCTATGAACATTGGGGTGCATGTATCTTTTTGAATAGTGTTTTTGTTTTCTTTTGATATATACTCAAGAATGGAATTGCTGGATCATATGGTAGTTCTACCTTCATTTTCTGAGGAACTTCCATATTGTTTTCCACAGCAGCTGCACCAATTTACATTCCTACCAATACCACAGGAGCGTTCCCTTCTCTTCAAACCCTCTCCAACATATGTTATTTGTAAACTTTTTGATGATGGCCATTCTGACAGATGTGAAGTGATAACCTCACTGAAGTCTTGATTTGCATTTTCCTAATAGTTAGCAATGCTGAACATCTTTTCATGAGCCTATTTGCCATCTATAGGTCTTCTTTGGAGAAATATATATTCTGGTCTTCTGCCCATCTTTTGATTGGGTTGTTTGTTTTTTGATATTGAGGTATATGAGCCATTTATGTATTTTGGGTATTAACCCCCTGTCAGTCACATCATTTGCAAATATTTTCTCTCATTGTGTAGGTCTTTTCATTTTGTCAATGGTTTCCTTTGCTGTGCAGGATCTTTTAAGTTTAAATAGGTCCCACTTCCTTATTTTTATTTCTATTGCCTTGGGAGATTGGGCTAAGAAAACATTGCCTCAATTTATGTCACAGAATATTTTGCCTAGGTTCTTTTTGAGGAATTTTATGGTTTCAGACCTTATGCTTAGGTCTTTAATTCATTTTGAGTTTATTTTTGTATATGGTGTGAAGGAGTGTTCTAATCTCACTGTTTTACATGGAGCTGTCCACCATGGCGAGCATGACCTGTTGAAGAGACCTTCCTTTTGAAGCTTCTTGCACAATTGACCAAAGTGAAAACTGAAGGAAAAGCAAAGCCAGCAGGAAGCCAAGAGATGGAGAGGTGTGTGGAGACATCCAAGACAGATGCCAATGGGAAAGGAGAAGGGTGCGAGGAAGAAGACGGCAGCCAGCGTGTGGGAGGGGATAGAGGACAAACCAGGGTCAGGTCCCAACACCTGCCTTCCACCAGGCGAGAGTCACTCCTGGCTCCAAGTCCCCCAGACTATCTTTGATCCAAATTCCAGATAAGAAATACTGGACAGTGTTCCTTTCAGAGAATCCTGTAGCCTTTCTACCAGGGGCAATTTTGCACTCCAGCTCTTAGGCAGTAAAGTGTATCCTTAAGAGACACTGCTTTTGTTTGCTGTTCACCTGGCCCCAGTCCCCTTCTTTCTCACCATCAGAACCCAGCTTTGGTGGTGATGGTGGGTTCATGTGCCTGGCCTCAGGCAATGGATCTTGGTGGGGGATGAGCCAACACCAGCTAATTTAATACAACACTATCCCCTGCTGTCTCTGTCTCCCTCTGAGCCCCTGGTAGCCATGTGACCCAGTTCTGGCCAATAAAACCTAAGTATAAACCTGTCTGGAGAATTCTGGGAAATCTTTGCAATCCCGAAAAAAGAAAATCAGAAATAGCTGGCACTCACTGACCCCTTTTCCTCCCTTGAACTAGGACGTGATGGCTAGTGTTTCAGCAGCCATCTTGCGGCCAGGTGGTCAGGAGAATCACAGAAACATCAACCAGAAACTAGGAACCTTGGGACTCCTCATGTGTGAGAAGTAACTCACTATATCATCAGTTTTCTGTTACTTGAACAGATTCTTGATACATACACTAAGATGTTTAATTTACACACATCAATAATTCAGTGATAACAGCTTTGATAATTTTCTTCCTTGTATAACCATTGTTCCACAGTGTCTACTTAACCAGACCCACTGACATCTTGTTACCAGACAAGTATCTTTTCCCCATTTCTGACATAAGAATATACACTCTGAAAGGTAAAGCGATAAATCCCAGGGACTCCCACTAGGCCCTCCCCAGGGCTTTCTGTGGAGTCAGCACTAGGCAGCCATGTCAAGGAGGACAGTGCAAATCATCCAGCAGCAGGAGGAGGGAGGCCATCCAGGAGGCAGGGAGGCTGGGCCTCCATACACAGCACACTGGCCTGGCCATGAGCTCACACTCAGAGCTCCAGGGAGCTGCATACACAGAGGGTGCCAGGGAGACCAGGGGCAGGCAGCTCAGGTAGGCCAGAGTAGGCAGAAGTGCAGAACTAAAAATGTCACTATGGTCACAGACTGAATATACTGTGCCCCTGAGATTCATCTGCTGAAGCCCTAACCCCCAATATGAGCAAATTTGGATATGAGGACCCTTGGCAGATAATTAAGCTTAAATGAGGTCATAAGGGTGGGGCCCCAACCTGATAAGATTGGTGTCCTTATAAGAAGAAGAAGAGACACCAGAGATCTCCTTCCCTGTGCATGCACAGAACAGGCCACATGAAAACATTTCAAGAAGGTGGCCCTCTGCAACCAAGGAGCACGGTAACCAAAGTGCCAGTGCCTTGACTCAGCCTCCAGGACTATGAGAAATAAATGTCTGCTCTTTAGGTCCCCTATCTTTCGGAGTCCTGTTACAGCAGCCTAAGAGCTGATGAATTCCATGACCACCTCAGCTGTTAAAGTCAGCAGCCTCTCACTGCTGCAAAAACGAGCCATACCTCAAATGGTTCTGTACTAACCTTGGGAGGACAGGTGTTCTGAGGACTAACTTGATCCCTTCTGGAACTGCTCATAAATTCCAGTCTCTCTTAGCTCTGTAGCATCACCTAATCCAGACATTGGTGCCCAAGAGGCTCTGAACCCTAAAGGGCACCCAGCAGGGCAAGGCAGGGCTCCCTCTGATGAGAAAGACCCAAATTCAATCAGGCTCAAGCCATGCTGCTGCTGGCCTACACGACTTGCCTATGGACAGAGTGTGACTGGCACATGCAGGCCTCCAGAGCTGGGTCCAGGGGTTTCCTGTGGAGGAGGGGGAGCCAGAGCAAGTTGAAAACACATTTTACACAGACCAGTCACTGTGGGGCAGAGTAAAATGGATTTAACCTCCTGTCTCAGGCCCTACCATTATGAGCAATTTAAATTACATTTGGTGGAAAAGACAATAAAATTTCAGGTCAGGGAGAGACGGTGATGGCTGCAACCAGGATGGGAAGAATGGAGAGAGGCAGACAGAGTAAGTAAATGAATTACAGGGGCCTTATGATTGATTTGACATGTGTATGTGGGATGTGTATGGTGTGTTTCATGGGGGGGGGGGTGTGCATGTCGTATGTGTGTGGGAGTGTGCACATGTGCTTTTCTATCTGGTGTGTGTGGAGTGAAGGAGGCAGTGGGAGTAATAAGAATCCCTACACCATCCAAACCATACTCTCCCAGATCTAAAGGGCTGCACGAGGGGAACCCATCTACCCTCCCAACGATGGGCTTCAGCATCCTCACTCCCCGTCCAGGGCTGCAACTGGTCGGGTGCCCCCTGCAGGCATCTGGAACATGACTCTCCCCTGGACTAGGGCAATGAGCTTCTTCCCTGCCAGCCTTTCCAGGCTGCACATAGGGCAACAAGGTCCCATTCATTCATTCATTCCACCCACGCAAGCTGCTCATGGCCAGGGCAACAGCGCCTCCATGGAGCCAGCATTCCAGTGGGGGAAAGACAGGCCAAAAAACAAACAGAAGGAAATTCAAGTAATGGAGGCAGAAGTAAACACACATGGGGGCAACAAGGGAGCAGCTAACTTGGGAGGATCCTGTGCAGAACCCAGGCTGGGCCCAAGGGGAGGAACCCAGGGCTATCCACAGGTGGCTGAGACATGGCCTGTGAGGAGAAGGAAACTATAAGCTAACCAGGACTGTGTCTACCTGGGGGGGAAAAACTGATAATAAATCCTACACTGATCTGATCTGCAACAGGAGGCTGCCCCACTGGGTCCTGGCACTGTGATGAGATCAGAAGGGTGGTTCATCTTCCATAAACTAGAAGGAGACGTGGCATGTAATGAGCACCCTTGGAGTGGGTGACACTGCTCTGGGAGCACGCGGGTCCTGGTAACCATTGAGACCCGAGATACAGGCAATCTGTGTAGGTGGTGGCTTACAAATGGGACTGGCAGGTGTGCACTGAGGGTGGGGTGGGAAGGATCCAGCTGCAGGGTTTCTGGTGGGAGAGGAATCACATGGAAAAGACAGGATGGTCAATGGCCATAGAGAGCCCCCCAACTTTGTCCTAGGCTCCTGACCCTGGCCCCAGAAGGAGGTTCTGCCTGGACCATCACCCTGCATTCCGGGCCACAACACACCGCATTGCAAGGGACCTGGAGAGAGTGTGGAAAGCCCAGCAGCCATCATGGATCAGTTTGCCACCGTCCTTTCCCTCCATCAACATGGCTCACATGCACCTGGCCACTGCCTCCTCGGGCTCTTCCGGGGGGAAAACCCCTAAATACGTGGGAACCTTGCCCCTGGGAGAGTATCCTGAGGAGGAACCAGAGGTGTATATTTTTCTTTTTACACATCTCATCAGAGATGAAGCTTGAGGAGCTCATGGGGCCTCTGTTGGAACCCTTCCCCACTTTTAAAAAAAATTAAAGTATAGGACAATGTTGTACCAATTTCTGCCGTACAGGATAGTGACCCAGTCATACATACATCTACATTTCCTTTCTTATATTATCTTCCAGCATGGTCTACCCCAAGAGACTGGATATAGTTCCCTGTGCTATTTAGTAGGACCTCATTGCTTATCCATTCTAAATCTAACAGTTTGCATCCACTAACCCCAAACTCCCAGTCCATCCCACTCCCTCATCCCCTCCCCCCTGGCAACCACAAGTCTAGGGAACCCCTTTAATGACTGCCTGTGTCCCAGCCTGGAGGATGAGAGGGTCCCCCCATCTCATCAGCACATGGCTGCCACCCAGCCCGTCATTCATACCAACTACTTCCACAAGCTGCTCTCAAATCTTCCTGTGCTAATAAGCCCTGGAGAAGCCTACACATTAGCTCCAGGTAAACACAAACAGTCTGTTCAGATAAGCTGGGAATCTTCCCTGGGGCAGGAGGCTGCACTTCCGTCATTTGCTGTGACGCTCACGGCAAAGCTCCTTGTCCAGACACGGGTTGGGTGGCAGTACCTGCGACTAAGGACTGTTCCAAGTGGCATTAATAAAGGGTTTCTTCATGCAGGGCAGGCAGTGGTGAGGGACCAGGACCTACACAGAGGAGGGCAGGGCCTCCCAAGGAGGGGAAGAAGGGCGCAGGAAAGACTGCGTGGACAAGATGGGCCAGGAGCTGCTGGGGCAGAGCTGCGACCACAGGAGACAGGGCAGCGGGAGATGAACACCTCACCATGCTCCTGCTGGGTTCGCCCCACCCAACCCCACTAGAAAGCCAGAGTGCTGGGCCTGCCAAGGAAGCCAGGGTATTAGGGCAGGGGAAGGTGAGACTGAGCCTACTTGTAAGGGCAACATGGACCCTGCGGCCAGGCTCTGGTGGCACAACCCCTTGCGAATGCCTAGTGACATGCCCCAGTACCCTGGAGCTGGACCCACTCTATACCAGCTGAACCCTGACCACCCTCAGGTGTGAGCCACAGAAGGGCTGTGGGTTTGCACCAGGCCTCGCACCTTCTCTAGATGCAACTCAATGGGAGATTTGTACCTCTGCAACCTCCCTACGTAGGTCCAGAGCACAGCAGCACAGCCAGATCTGGGTGGGACCTCGGGGAATTCTTCTTCATATCCTCTCTGCCAGCTGTGGCTGACTTACTGCTCCCTCACTGTAAGGTGTTTCACTAAAGATGATAAAGACAAGCCCTGGTATCCAGCCCTGGAAATGAGGAAGCTGGCCTCAGGGCAGTCAGGAAGATGCTGGGCCCTGTTCCCTGCTTTCTAGCCTCCCAGGGTGAGGCACTGACCTGTGCAGTTCTGCCTCTGGTCTCATACCCGGACTGCATCGCCAGCTTGCTCAGGTAGCGTTAACAAAGACACCTGGGAGGGGGACCCCAGCTTCTGTATTTTTTAAGCCTCCCTGAATTTTCAGACTCAATGCCCTATTGAATCAGAATGTTCCCAATGACCCTGTCCCTCAGGGGGCCCATCTGTGGCTCCAGTACTTTCCCTGAAGGCTCTGTGCCCATGACACTGACCTGCAGAATGAGGCAGTTATAGCAGCCACTGGCCAGCCGATGGCAGCACCTTCCAAAGGGCCACCTCAGCCATCATGGGGTCATTTGACTGTAAAAGGGGCAGAAGGCAAATTGTTCTGCCTCATTTCCAGCTGTCTCTGCTACAGGAGAGAAGCCATAGCCTTGGGAGAGGCTTCAGGGGACAGTTAAAACGCAAGCCCTGGAGCCATGTAATAGCCCTGACTGAAGGGCCGAATTCTTTCATTTGAGCCTGAACAAATTCCAGAAGAACTGCCTCATCAAAGATGTCAAGATCCCCCGCACTTTGACAGGGAATAATCTGCCCAGCGGCTGAGAAGGCCCCTTCCTGCTCCTATGCCTACTGTCCCCAGCAGCATCTCCCTCCACCATGGCACCATGTGGGTGCCTGGCGTGAATGTGAAGACCAGACCCCTCAACTGCCCAAGCCTGGCAGGTTTGACACAGACATGAGCTCAGCCCTGTCCAGGGGCACAGCCTCCAGCCCCCTAGTGGCCACCGTGGTAAATTCTCCCCTTGGTCCTCAGTGCCCGTGCCCCTCACAAGTGATGGCCTCCTCTAAAATGCAATAGTCTGGCTGTCATTTCCAAAGGACACAGACACAGCTGAAAGGTCTTGACTCATCACGTGGGCTCCCTCAGGGCCCCATATCAACATCTTCGAGGCCCAGACCTTCACAGCCACCTCCAGAACCCAATCCAGGCAGAGAGAAGGTGGAAGCAAGACGTGGAGTGGTGCCTTTCCAATGTCGGGGAGCCTAAGGGTGTTCTCCAGGCACATTCCCAGGCCTCATGCCAATTCAGTCCTCATGTGCAGATGCTCACGCGGGCCAGGGACATGTGGGTTTCTGGGTGCCCTTCCCATGCTGATGCTGACACCCAGGGTCATAGGCCAGACACAAAGTGTTCTAATCGCCACTCAGCATAGGAAGCCTTGTGCTAGGTGGGGCTCAAGAAATTGCTGCTTAGAAAAGAACAGAAAGGGAAATAACATATGCACCATATCATAATGACTTCCTTTCTGACACATCTTACAGCTTTCAGATGGGAAGAAGCGCTATTCTACTGCACCAGGATTCAGCAAATCCCACATTTCATGTACTAACTTCCCTGTAAGCACTGGCCCTGAAAGATGTGTGAGGCTGAGGTAAGGGTGGACATTTTTCAGCTGAATGAGTTTGAGAAATACTGGATTCCACTTGATTAAACAGTTTCTTTACTGTGGGCCTTCTCAGAGCCTTTGATACACCAATGGGCATTGCACATATTCAATGGAGAGTGGATGTAACATTTCCCAAACTTATCAAAGAACCTTATTTTATTTTTTAATGGAACCTATTTTTAATATCATGAAACATAAATGGGGAACTCTCCAGTTACATTATCTTGCAGAGTTTTCTAGATTTCAACATGCCTCTGTAAATAAGAATCTCCTGGCATATCCATGCCCAATTCTTCCACAGGCAAGCAGCTTCAATTCTATTTTGTCGAGAATGGCCTGAAGATTCCTTAACCAGGAAATTTGGAAAGCGACCAGAGGAATTATCATATTGTCTTGATTCTAAGACACAGGATGTCTGACAACAGCTTGTAGAGAAAAGAGGGAGACAAAGAAAGCAGTCAGAACATCAATTTCAGCCAGTATCCTTGCAGCTGACATCCACCACAGCTTATTTCCAGCTCATGTGGCACAGTCATTACAGGTCAGCTCGGGCTGTGTTCTGTGACCTCTCACTCTGGGCCACAGGTCATCACCACACTCATCACCATGCAAAGGGCAGGAGAGCTCTGAAAGGTCATACCCCTTCATTCAAACGCCCCAGCCTGCAAGTGACACATGTCACCCCCACTTATAGCTCTGTGGGCCAGAACCAGTCCTCCAGGCCCACTCTGCCATGGAGGGAGTCAGCAGCCCAGCTGGGTGCCACAAATTTGGAAAGCAGGAAAGAAAGTCAAGCCTGCTGTGACCCTGACCAACTGGCATATTCTTACTTTGGCAACATTAAGATGTAAAGATGGACTATAACATGTAAGAAAAGGAAATTTTAAAAATCATGCTTAAGGAGTTCCAGGTGTGGCACAGTGGGGTTGGCAGCATTTCTGTAGCGGCAGGACACAGGTTCTATCCCTGGCCCAGCACAATGTGTTAAAGGATCCAGAGCTACTGCAGCTATGGTGTAGGTCGCAACTTTGGCTCAGATCTGATCTCTGGCCGAAAAAGAAAAAAAAAATCAGGCTTAACTTTCATGTTTCCTGAGTGAAAATACTTGTAGAGGTGTGAATCTGTGCACATTCTGGCCAAGTATTTGGTACACAACAACCCTGGGTGACCATTGCCAAGGTGGGAATGAACTCCATCTCCTCAGGGCTACCTGCCCCAGCCCGAGTCCCAGAGGCTGCAAAGGAGGCAGGTGGCTTTCCTCAGCCTTTGTTCCTGGGCCCTCATCAGAGGCATGCATGGGAGCTCTCAGGCTTTCCTCTGCCTCCCAGGGCCCTGGGAGGCTGCATCTGGTTTGCCTTTGCCCAAATACAAGCCATGTGGAAATATGCCTCCAAGTGCCCTCTGCCAGGACATTTGTGATGCTATGGCAGTGAGTGCAGTGCTTTATAGGAGCTGGATTTTATTTAGCAGGAATAGCAACATCTCCTTATGAAGAGCTATGCATGAGACAGTTCCCTAGGACAACCACCCTGCTGGGGCAACAGCTGCCCCTGGTAGCTCCTTGGCCCCAAACATGGGCCACCCTTCAGGTTTCTCCTGCTCCTAATCAGCACAGCTTTCCCTGGCAGCTGGAGCGATGTAGAATATCCCATCTTACAGACGACCTATGCAGCAAGGAATCAGCTCCAGGTCACTTAAATAAGTGATATCCTGGTTTACTAGGCAATCAGTACTTCCAGCCCCTTGACTGTACGCCTTCTATCAAGGTCCAAGAGGGGCTGGAAACATTCTGTGGAAGTTCATTTTGAAAAGAGCCTCAGACTACATCTGTCAATCCTGGAAGGAACCTGGTAGGTTCATTCTGGAAACAATACCAACATCTGAGGAGGTGTGCAAACAGGCTGACAGCACTCCCTCAGCAGACCCCCACAGAGGGTGGCTTACAAACCATATCGCAGTCCTGGAAGACTAATGAACAGGAAGCTTCTCTCATGGGGACATTTATCTGCAGCCTCTCTCTCTCTGCCAACAGGACCAGCAACTCTTGAGGGACAATGTGGGTCCCCACGTTCCCAGCCTGCAACTTAGGTGGCAGCTTATGCCCTGAGCCCTGCTCCTCCCCGGGCCACAGTGACAGAACCAGATGGGGTGGGGAGTCTGCTCTGGTGTGGGCCCCTGCCAGCCTCCAGGACAGAAGCTGCTCCTTGCCAAGGCGAGTACCTGCTCTGGGCGCTCCAGCTACCTTCTACTAGGGTTCAGATCACAGCAGCATGCTTTGCAAATGTTTAGTCATCAAATTAATCTAAGGGAACATCAAACCTTGGGTGGCAGGTCCAGGTACAGACCCATGATTCCAGGCTGCATTTCTTAGAATGTGCAAAAAAGAGATTTTATTCTTTCCCCATAAGGCCAGAAAAGAGAAAAAGGAAAGAAGCTGTCTGAAACACCAGTCAGGATTTTTCCTTTATAACTGATCCTATTTATATTAAGGAAACTTATTTTTATAAAATGAGAATCATGTGTTAAATGTACATTGAGATGCTTATTACTTGAAAGAATCCTAGAGTAAATCCTTTGGCAAACATCATTCCTGCCAAAATGTATTAGATTTATAAATACCTTCAGTGCTTTCTTGAAAAAAAAATGCATTATATAAGTGAAATATAAAAGATTAAAATGAGTAATAAGTTCTAAGGCAGGTGCTGAGAGGTGCAGAGAGGAGGGTCCACAGCAAGGGAGACGGGGTTGGGTGACAGCCAGCAGCCCCCACACACTACTGGCTCGGAGGAGAAAGGGGGCCTGAACCTGACACATGACAACAATACATTTAAAAAGATAAGCTAATAAACAAATTAAACATACGCAAACCGCCCTCCTTAGTTGAACTCACAGTGGCAATAAAACTGCAGAACTGCATTCTTGGGAACCCAAATCAGAAATAAATAACAAAGCAACGCAGCTCCTGGGGGTGTTTCCAGATTAAGGCTGCAAACACTGTGGTTTCTGGTTGTGATGCAGTCTCCCTGGGTCCCCAGGCTGAGGGGATTTGCAAGCCCTCCCTCTTTCAAGGTCACTCAGGCTGCTGTCCAGAAAATGTTAAGTCATTACATTTTCTCCTCTTTGTCTTCAGACCTTTCTGGCTTATTCCCCACCACCCACGGCTCCCTGGTGAGATTTTGCTAAAAGCTCGAGAAGTTTTCTGCTGTCGGGATTGATAAAACAATAGAATTCTAAGGAAGGCAGCTCCTCTTTCACAAATGAGACATCAAACACCAGGAGATTTGGTGCATTTTAGTCACGTTTTTTTCTGTTGTGTCCTGCTCTATCCAGAAACTCAATATCATTTACAGCTTAAGGAATTCTGCACCATGAATGTCTCTAGGGCCTTTCTTTTTACTGATCCCTGAAAAATCCAGGGTTTTTGCTCTCCTGGGGGCCTCACGAGTCAGGACACATTAGTGGTTTCTGAAACTATGAACTGGTTCTGGATGGCAACCTGTACTTTCTGGGTTTGGGGTAATTCCTTCCCACGGCTAAGAACGTAGTACTGCCTTACCCTCTGACGGGATCAGGGCAAAGTGGAACCTGGAAATTGAGCCTCCAGCTGCCAGCCAAGCCACACCCCTGGCTGCAAATGATCCCACATTCTTGTTGACCCCAAGCTGCAGCCCACCTGGCAAGCCTACCTACCTGTTTCCAATCTGTATACAGACATGTGCAAGTGGGCCAGCGGCAGCCTTGACATCAAACATTTTATTTAACACAGTAATTCTACATCTGTAAGCTTATCCTTAGAAAATAAAAGGACAGGAGCAAACAGAAATATGGAGAAAATGGAGTTCCTACTGTGGCGCAATGGGATCGGCAGTGTCTTGGGAACACTGGGACGCAGGTTTGATCCCTGGCCTGGTAAAATGCGTTAAGGATCCGGCATTGTCACAGGTGCAGCTTAGGCCACAACTATGGCTTAGATCTGATCCCTGGCCCAGGAATGCCATATGTCACAGGACGGCCAAAAAAGAAGGAGAGAAAAAAAAGGAGTATGGAAAAAAGATGTTCACAGCACCTCTGTTTACAAGGAGAAAATAGGCTGAGGATTTCAACAAAAAGGGTATTACGGCCTCACTGGTGCTGGTAGTGGGACAGTCTGGCCTCCCTCCTTCCAGGTGAGGGTGACAGTGTCTTCCCTGCCCCAGGGAATGAGGCCATGGCCTTGTTTCAGCTGATAAAGAGCAGGCAGAGGTGTCCTGCCACCTCCTGGAGGGGGCCTGACCATGACTGCTCGGCCCCTACACCTCCTCCTCTCCCGTCTAGCCCCCTGGAACATTCTCTGCAGGGCCAACTCCATCAGTCTGTGTCCCAGAGGCCCTGCTAAACCCCAGTTGGAACCAAAATGGGAGTGAATGATAAATTTGTGTAAGTCACTGTGACTCTGAAATTGCCTATTACCAAAACCTAACAGAGTTTACGGTGATTGACACAGAAATGGGCACCTGCAATGGGCTGCTGTTGTAAATAATATTAATTTATACAGACTTGGCCTCAGGGGTTGTGAGAATGGGAAGGACATTCTTATCTGAGGCTGGGAGGATGGTTAAAGATTAAAACAATTTTCAGTGAGCACCTGACGGCAGATCCTGCACTTAATCACGGGGTAGAGGACACAGTGTCAGTCAGGGTTCGCTATTAGCTGGATTTGGTAAAGTAAAACCAGAAAGATGAGCTCAGAAATGAACTGGCTGATCTAAAGGAGACAGAGTCCATAAATTTAGGGATTTACCAAGTATAAGACAAAACAGCTTCTAATCCCCAAATATTAGTAGATTAAACCAAGAGGGGGATTGAAGTTACAAAACAAGTTTAAAGGCAAGAATCTAGGAGTTCCCTGGTGGCTCAGTGGGTTAAAAATCTGGCATTGTCACTGCTGTAGCTCTGGTTACTGCTGAGGCGAGGGTTTGACTTCTGCATGCCATGGTCATGGCCAAAAAATAAATAAAGGTAAGGATCTAATGCAGGATAGAGCCCTTACTCTATTGTTGTATGTCATGGATATATTAAAAGTCCAGGGATTATTTTTAGTTGGGCAAAATGGCCTGGAGGAAAAATGTAAAGCCTAAAATCTAGGGGTAAGGCACTTCTGTGGAAGCCTGATAGGCCAAAGGAAGCTACCACAAAGACGAGTATGAGAGAAAGGTAAATAAATACTATATTTGCAACTCTCCCATAAATCTAAAATAATCTGAAAACAAAAAGTAAACAAAACCAAAATAATGTTGTAAATCTGCATTCATTAGCACAAAAGGATATTTTGTAAATGTTCAGGGAAACAAAAAATATGACTAGCATTATCCACATATTTGTACAGAAATAAATAAGTCTTCCCGGGTAGACATCAATGGTGGTTCTTTGGAAACATGGATTTATGTTGATTTATTTTCTTACTTTTTCCTTTTTTTTTTTTTTTGGTCTTTTTAGGGCCATACCCCCTGCATATGGAGGTTTCCAGGCTAGGGGGTCCAATTGGAGCGTTAGCCTCTGGCCTGTGTCACAACCACAGCAATGCCTGATCTGAGCCAAGCCTGTGACCGAAACCACAGCTCATGGCAACGCCAGATCCCTAACCCACTGATCAAGGCTAGGGACTGAACCCATATCCTCATGGATACTAGTTGGGTTCGTTAACCACTGAGCCATGATGGGAACTCCTCGATTTATTTTCTTTTGTTTATTTGTATAATCTTTTTAAGAAGATGATCATATATTATGTGCATAATTCAAAAACTTCAATTTTCATATAAATTTATTATTTATATATTATACAGGCAGACCTCAGAGATATTGTGAATTTGGCTCCAGACCACTGCTATAAAGTGAGTATCACAATAAAGTGGTAAGTCCTACCATTTTTTTAAGTTTACCAGTGCACACAAAAGTTAGGTTTATGATATACTGAAGTCTTTTCAGTATGCAATAGCATTATGTCTAAAAAAAAATGTATATAGAGTTCCCTCGTGGCTCAGTGGTTAACGAACCCGACTAGTATCCATGAAGATGTGGGTTCAATCCCTGGCCTCGCTCAGTGGGTTAAGGATCCAGTGTTGCTGTGAGCTGTGGTGTAGGTTGCAGACACAGCTCAGATCCCACACTGCTGTGGCTGTAGTATAGGCCAGTGACTACAGCTCTAATTCGACCCCTACCCTGGGAACCTACATATGCCACAGGTGCGGCCCTAAAAAGAAAAAAAATATATATATGTACCTTAATTAAAATACCTTATTCCTAAAAATACTAACCATCATCTGAGCCTTCAGCAAGTTGTAAACTTTTTGCAATAGTAACATCAAAGATCCCTGATGAGAGGTTGAGATCCAGATGGGGGAGTGTGAGGACACATCGAAAATAGGTCTACAAGTGGAAACGTTCTCATTGAAAACAACGAAACAGGGAGAGACTCTTCTACAACCAGGGCCATAGAAGGAGCCACAGGGCATCAGGCAGGAGGGAAGAGAAGTGATCAGCTCACAAAGAGCTGGAACTCTGTTCATGAAGACCACCCAAAGGCATACTTGCTCCCAGGAAGGAGGCAGAAGATGCAGACTGGAACTGCCTGAGGCTCTGGCCCATTTCCTGCCACTGCCCCAGGGTGTGCCCCAGCCCGCCACAAGCTCCTGCGCTAGCTGCTCTGGCTCCAGCAGAACTCCACACTAGGACAAAGGCTGCCATTGCCAAGAAGGTGCAGTTGTGGGAAATGGAACCTGCTCAGACCCAGCATTGCATCTGAATGGGGAAAAGGTGGCCATTACTGCTTTGGAGGCCACAGATCCAGGAGCTGTCTGGAGCTCTAAGGTGTGGAGACCATACCAGCACATGCCTCAGACCACACTGGGTGCCCACTCCTGCCCCTCTTGCTTCAGTGCTGCTCCCCCCTGGGGCAAGGTACTGTAACTGGGAGGTGGGAGAGTATATACTTAGAAAGAATGGAACCAGCTCAGGATAAACACTCAGGGCTTCTGCTCCTTGGAACCTGGCTCTGCCCCCAATAGGACAATGATGGTCAATGAGCACAGAAGTGTGGTTCACACCTGGCTCTGGCTCTATCCCGTCCATCTCTATACCCAGCTTCTACCAAAGTGCCAGCACACCATGGGGAAAGATGTGATCCACACTCATGTCAATTCCAGCTCTCCCACCAAAGCCAGTGGGCACACAAGAACTGCATAGGGATGTTCCCACCCAAGGAAATCCCTTCAAGGCCTGGACAGGTGACTGTTTCAACTAATTTGACAGCGATAGAAAAAGTTTAACAAAATGAGAAGACAGAATTTGTTCCAAACAAAAGAAAAAGGGAAAAACTCTGGAAAAAACAACTAATAAAATAGAGATAATCTACAAGAGTTCAAATTATTATTAATAAGAATGCTAACTGAACTCGGGAAAAGAATAGATTAACACAGTTTTAATTTTAACATGGAATCAGAAAATATAAAAATCAACCCGTTCAAGCTGAAGAATATAATAACTGACATGAAAAACACACTAGAAGGAGTTCCCGTCGTGGCGCAGTGGTTAACGAATCTGACTAGGAACCATGAGGTTGCGGGTTCGGTCCCTGCCCTTGCTCAGTGGGTTAACGATCCCGCGTTGCTGTGGCTCTGGCGTAGGCTGGTGGCTACAGCTCCGATTCAACCCCTGGCCTGGGAACCTCTATATGCCACGGGAGCGGCCCAAGAAATAGCAACAACAACAACAAGAACAAGAACAACAAAAAAGACAAAAGACACAAAAAAAAAAAAACACACACTAGAAGAAACAGCAGACTAGGTGATAAGGAAGAATATATAAGTTATCTGGAAGGCAGAATAAAGGAAATCACCCAGTGAGAACAGCAAAAAGAAAAACAAAATTTAAAAAATAAAGATAGTTTAAGAAACCTCTCACACAACATCAAGTATAATAACATTCACATTATAGCGGTCCCAGTAGAAGAGAAAAAAAGAGGTCAAAAGTGTATTTGATGAAATCATGGCTGAAACTTTCCTGAAGCTGAAGAAGTAAACAGACATCCAGGTTCAGGAAGCACAGAGGGTCCCAAACAAGATGAACCCAAACAGATCCATACCAAGACACATTATAAATAAAATGGCAAAATTAAAGATAAAAAGACAATTCTAAGGCAGAGAGCAAAAAAGAGTCATATACAAGAGTAACCTCATAAAGCTCTTAGTTTATTTTTTATGATTTTTCTGAAGAAACTTTGCAGGTTAGAAAGAAGTGGCATGATATATTTAAAGTGCTGAAAGGAAAACCTAGGATACTCTACCCTGTTAGGATCATTCTGAATTGAAGAATAAATAAAGAATTTCTCAACAAGCAAAAACTAAAAGTTTCATCAATAGTAAACCAACCCTAAAAGAAGACCCAAAACAGTCCTGAGGGAAAAAAAAAAACAAATCTAGAGGCATACTGGGCCCTGACTTCAGACTACACTATAAAGCTACAGTGATTGGAATAATATGTACTATCATACAAATAAACACATAGATTAATGCAACAGAATAGGGAGCTCAGAAATAAACCCATACACTTATGGTCAATTAATCTATGACTAAGGAAGTCAGAATAAAAATGAGGAAAAGACAGTATCTTCAATAGGTGGTATTGGTAAAGCTGAACAGCTGAACATAAAAGAATTAAATTAGAATAGTTTCTCACACGTTATATAAAAATAAACTCAAAATGGATTAAAGATCTAAATATAAGACTGAAAACCATAAAACTCCTAGAGGAAAACATAGGTAGGACACTCTGTGATATAAATCATAGGAGTATTTTTTTTTTTTGGATCTGTCTCCTCAGGCAAAGGAAACAAAAACAGAAATAAACAAATGGTACCTAATTAAACTTACAAGCTTCTGCACACCAAAGGAAATCATCAACAAAATGAAAAGACCTACACAATGGGAGAAAATATTTGCAAGTGATGTGACCGACAAGGGGCTAATATAAAAAATATACAAATAGCTCCTATAACTCAGTATCAAAAAAAAAAAAACCTGATGAAAAGATGGGCAGAAGATCTGAACAGACATTTTTCCAAAAAAGACATACAGATGGGCAAAAGGTGCATGAAAAGATGCTCTACATAATTAATTATTAGAAAAATGCAAATCAAAACTACAATGAGGTACAAGCTCACACCAGTCAGAATGGCCATAATCAAAAAGTCTACAAATGGGGAGTTCTGGTTGTGGTGCAGTGGAAACGAATCCAACTAGTATCCATGAAGATGCAGGTTCAATCCCTGACCTTGCTCAGTGGGTTGGGGATCCAGCGTTGCTGTGAGCTGTGGTGCAGGTCATAGATGCAGCTCAGATCCTGAGTTGCTGTGGCTGTGGTGTAGGCAGGCAGCTATAGCTCCAATTCGACCCCGAGCCTGGGAACTTCTATATGCCATGGGTGCAGCCCTAAAAAACAAACAAACAAACAAACAAACAAACAAAAAGGCATACAAATAGTAAATACTAGAGAGGGTGCAGAGAAAAGGGAACCCTCCTACACTGTTGGTGGGAATGTAAGTTGGTGTAGGCCCTATGGAAAATGGTTCTAAAAATAAAACTACCATATGATCCAACAATTCCACTCCTGGGTATTTACTGAAAGAAAATGAAAACACTAATTTGAAAAGATAATGCACTTAAATGTTCACAGAAGCATTATTTATAATAGCCAAGATATGAAAGCAACCTGTGTGCCTATCAACAAATAGATAAAGAAGGTGTGTTGTATATACACAATGGACGACTACTCAGCCATAAAAAGGAATGAAGTTTTTCCATTTGTAGCAACATGGATACAACTAGAGATTATCATACTGAGTGGAGTAAGTCAGAGAGAGGGAAGACAAATATTATATGCTATCTCAATCAAGGAATCTAAAAACTAATACAAATGAAATAATATAGTAAAACAGAAATAGACTCCCAGATACAGACAACAAACCAGTGGTTACCAGAGGAGAGAGGGGTGGGAAGTAGAGACAAGAGAAGGGTAGGAGATTAGAAGGTACAAACTACTATGTGTAAAATAAATACGTTACAAGGATATATTGAACAGCACAGGGAATGTAGCCAATATCTTTAAACAACTTTACAGTATAATCTATAAAAATAGTGAATCACTATGTTTTACACTTGAAATTAATATAATATTGTAAATCAACTATACTTCAATAAAAAAGAAGAAAAAGAAAAAAAATGACCATTGATCACAGATTACAACAAAATAACAATGAAAAAAACCTTGGAATATTGGGAAAATTACCAAAATGTGACACAGAGCCAAGAAGCAAGCAAATGCTGTTGCAAAAATGGCACCAAGTGCTTGACACACAGCTTCCCCAGATCTCCAATTTGTTAAAGGATTTGTTTATGAGAAGCCATAAAGCAAAATGCAATAAAACAAGGCCTGTCTGTATATATTTTATATGTAGTAGTCATATATGCTGTGACATTATAAATCCAAGAATGAAAAGGATGTTGGCATTCTCTTGTGGTGCCATGGGTTAAGGACCTGGTGTTGTTACTGCAGCAGCTTGGGTCAATGCTGTGGCACAGGTTTGATCCCTGCCCCAGGAACTTCCACATGCCATAGGTGGCCCCCCCCCCCCCCCAAAAAAAAAGAGAGGAAAGGATTTAACTGACATGCTCAACTGGATTTATCTTCAGGTTCTTGAGGTTAAGTTTATCACTTGACCATGTTTTGTGCACTACATTTCACCATTCTCCCAGGTGTAGCCCCATACTTAATGTGGTCAGTGTGCACTGCGTGTCAGGCTCTGGATTAAATGATGCACATGCAGTTATTTATTTCATCCTGATATCACTTGAGGAGGCAGACACTATTATCTTCTCACATGGACCCCCACTGCTCCCTATAACAAAGCTCTTTGCCAGTTACGTGGTACAGGGGTACACCATTCCTGTGTTCTTACAACAGGACTATGTGTAATTTCCATGGTGAACCAGAATACATTTTATTTATCTATCCAACAGTTGATGGATATTGGGCTGGTTGCACTTTTTGGCTATTATAAAAAATGCTATCAAATATTCATATACAAGTTTTTGTGGGGACATGTTTTCATTTCTCTTTGCCATATACCTAGATGCAGCTGCTGGGTCATACAGAAATTCTGTTTAACTTTTTGAGGTCCTGTCAAACTGTTTTTAAAAGAGGCAACATTATTTTATATTTCTACCAGCAGAATGCAGTGGTTTTAGTCTCTGCTTCCACACCAACGCTGATCATTTTCTTTTGGTTCCAGACATCCTAGTGGGTGTGAAGCGATATCTCATGGTGGTATTGATTTGCATTTCTCTAATGATGGATATGTGGAGAATCTTATCATGTGTTGTGGGCCATTTATACATCATCCTTGGAGAAATGTCTACTCAAGTTTTCTGTCTCTTTTTTATTGAGCTATTCATTTGTCTTTTTTTCCTTTGTTTTTCTTTTTTGGCCACCCTGTAGCACAGGGAGCTCCCGGGCCAGTGATCAGATTTGAGCCACAGTTGTAACCTACGCCGCAGCTTCAGCAACACTGGATCCTTTAACCCACTGTGCTAGGCTGAGGATCTAACCTATGTCTTGGCACTTCAGAGACACCCCCAATCTCATTGTGCCACAGAGGGAACTCCTCATTTGTCTTTTTTATTGACTCGTAAGAATTCTTTATATTTCGTGGATATAAGTCCGATGATACATTTTGCAAATATTTTCTCTCATTCTGTGGGTTGTCTTTTTGCTTCCTGGAAGGTATTGTTTGCAGTGCAAACATTTTAAATTTTGATTTGGATTAACTTAGCTCTTGTTTTTTTTTTTTTTTCCTTTAGTTGCATGTGCTTTTGGTGTCATAGGTGGTAGCTTTCTGAAGAGAGGGAGCTGTTGGCAGCCCTCCACCCCTTACATGGATGAAGGAACTCAGGAGGAGGTTAGCCCATGTGGAGAGAGTGACAGTCACTTGGAAAATGGAGGAGAATGTGTGAGATGGAGACACGTGTTGGGGGTGGGGGGAACACATGTGGCTGACCTCTGGGACCAGCACACCTGAAACCAACTGGAAACCTTGGGACCCCAGGAATCTCTTTCCCAGCTCTGTCCTGTTTCAGCTGTTTGCCAGCAAAAACACAAAGAAACAACAACAAAGAAAACAATAAATCTGATCAGTGTGCCCAGTTTACAGATGAGAAAAAAAGAGGCTCCGAGAGGGCCAGGTCACCATGCAGCCCCTAGAGGAACTAGGATTCCAGCCTCCCTGGGGGACTGGGAATGAGCATCATAAATCAGCAGACAGGCCTTTTTATTTGCAAAGAGGTTCACAGAAAACTTCCTTTCACTAGCACACTGTGTCAGGCACCCAGACTCTAACCTATGGTAGATCAGGGATCCGAGCTAACAGAGCCCTCACCTTCAACCCTGGAGGCCATGGTCATGCCGGCCAGTCCAGTTCAGTCACACAGAGAGGATGAGAAGGCCTGTTGGACCCAAGGGGTTAAATCTTGAAGAAAAAGCAGTAACATAAGCATCCAGGAATTATCCAGGTGTAGATGGAACCTCAAGGCAGAGTAAAGCTGATGCCCTGAGGAAGCTGCCAAAGTCACCATGGACCATGAATGGTCAAAACAATATAGGAGTTCCCTGGTGGCCTAGCGGTTAAGGATCTGGTCTTGTTACTGCTGGCCTGGAAAGATCCCTGGCCCTGGGAACTTCTACATGTCATGGGAGCAGCCAAAAAAATTTAAAAAAACAAAACTACACAAAACTCAATTGTATACATTTTCTGTGTGGAAAATTCTAAAATGTCTACTGTTCCATATACAAACTAGGGAGTGAAATGAGACAAAAAGCTTGGCAGATGGGGTTGGGATTTCAGTGTTGAAAAACGCTGGTTCAAAGGATGCACCAGCTCATGTTTCAAAGACGAAAAACGATCTGTACACAAGACACAGCTCCTCGGGCCTCTCCGCATCTCTCTCCATGTCAGCCACCTCCCCTCAATCGTACTAACCCAGGCTTCCAGGGCAGAAGCCACTCTGTCTCACCCCATAGGCTTTAGACGCAGATCATTCTACACATAAAACAGTAAATCACCCTGAACAAAATAATGAATCTAGACACTTGATCATCAAAATCCAGTCTTGCCAGCAGAGAGGATATATTTATTCTGAAGGAACTAAAATGACTTACTGCTCTGCTTCCAAGAGCCACCTAAGATTTCAACATCTCCTGGCAAAGAACAGGTGAGCAAGAAGTTAACAGAGGCGTGCTTCCAGAAGGGCACTACCTCCTGAAATTGATAAGAAATATCTCCACTCACTTTCTTCTCAGAGAAACACAGATGAGGATCTTGGCCATGAATTTAATTTCTCAAATTGCAAACATGCTTTAGAACCTAAAACTCAGAAGATAAATCCATGTGGTTCATGGGAGGCTAGAATCTCAAACTGGCTGGTCCTGGATCATCATTTGCAGCCCTAATCACATGCTATAAAAATGTTTTACAATGCTCCACAAAGGGAATCTTATTTAGAAACATCAAGCTGAAACATGAACAGCAACTAATGGCATAAACTGTGATATGTCATTAATCTTGTATCCTCAAAAGTCCACCCATTCATTCGCTCATTCATTCACTCATCTATCTTTCTACTTTCATTGAGCATCTTCCAGACAATCCTAAAAGATGGCTAGGTAGGCAAAAAACTCTGGTAGTTCAAGGCATGAAGACTAGAGTAGAGGGAGTTCCCTGGTAGACTAGTGGTTAAAGGATCCAGCATTACCACTACTGTGGCTTGGGTCACTGCTATGGCACAGGTTCGAGCACTGGCCTGGGAACATCTGCAGGCTGTGGGTGCAACCAAAAAATCAAAAACAAAAACAAAAAGACTATAGTAGGGACAGGATTACACAGTAGGCAGACCATCTGCTGGATTATCAACAAAGCAGGGCCCTTGTTCTGTTTCTGGAACAGGTCCCTTCCTGCTCAAGATTCTGAAGCATGTTCCCCAGCCTGGCAGGCTCCAGATCAGCATCCCAACCTTATCTGAGCATCTCCTCCCAGAGGCCGTCCTTAGCTCTATCTCCTCTCTGCTTCACCTGCTTCATTTCCATAGCAACTCTCATCACCTGTTCACGAATGCCAGCTCACCAGGCATTCCCAAACCCTACAGCACACCGAGCACTGGTAATCAGCATGTTTCATTCAGTACAAAGAAAGGGAAACAAGGCTGTGATATCAAAACAGAAAGAATGCCTAAATTTCAGAGAAATGCTTCTTTGCACTAGGAGACTAAAACATTGCTCTAATGGTGACAAAAATATTATGCGAAACCTTGAAGTTATAGCCCTCATTTTGTAAAAAAGCACTTTTAACTTGGAGACTATGGACTGTTCTACTCCAAAAGATGAAGACAAGGAAAGGAGCTGGAGAGACAGAGAGTTTGGGCTTGGTAGATGCAACTATTACATTTAGAATGGATAAGCAATGAGGTCCTACTGTACAGCACAGGGAACTATATCCATTCTCTTGGATAGACCATGATGGAAAATAACATAAGAAAGGGAATGTATGTGTATATGTATGTGTGAGTGTGTATATGTATGACTTGGTCACTTTGCTGTACAGCAGAAATTGGCACAATATTGTAAATCAACTGTACTTTAATAAATAAAAAGTATTTTAAAAATAGGTAAGAAGGAGCTACTATACAGCACAGGATAACCTACTCAATACTGTATAATAACCTATATAGGAAAAGAATCTGAAAAGGAACGGATATGGGTATATGTATCACTGATTAATTTTTCTGTACACCTGAACTAACACAACTTTGTAAATCAACTATACTTCAACAATTTTTTTTTTAAAAAAGATGAAGACATTGTATCCTTGCATGGCCCCTCCTTTTCCCCTCCCAGTGAGTTTCCTAAATTATGTTACTATTTGTAAGGTGTATATCATTTATACTATGTGCTGCCACTGTAATTCACATAGATGGATATTCTTTCTTATATTTATATTTAAACAGATTTGGGGTTCACCACCCATCTTATCACAAGCTCTGAACTGCTATGCACTTCTGTTTTGGCTGGATTTCAACATTCAATGGTTTTATTTAAAACCCTTATTCAAAAGGGCTTGCAGCAGCTGAGCTCTCTGATTTCTGGCACGCTGGAGAATATCTGTCCATTGTCTTTGTCTTTACACTTAGGTCAGTTTGGCTAAATAAGAAACTACTGGGACATCCATTGTTCCATTCAGAATCCATCACTGTCCTTTTAGAAAGTGTAGCTTGGTGGAGGCTGGTCCAGCATGTTCTATCCCCATTGATGTCACTTACCTTTCCTGCCTCAATGCCAGGTGAAAAGCACTAAGGAAATCAAGAAAGTCACCATGACTCAGTCATTCTTTTTTGTTCATTTGTTAGTTTTTCCTTTTGCCTACTGCTCCCTATTTCTTCTACCTCCAGACCAGAGCGAGCACTTTTCTACTCTCTATTTCAGAATTTTGCTTTCTTTTCTTTTTAAATTTCATATATCAGTGGCACCACAGAGTATTTGTATTTCTATGCCTGGCTTATTTCACTGAGAAGGATGTGCTCCAGGTTCATCTGTGTTGTCACAAAGGACAAGATTTGCTTCTTTCTCCTGGCTGAGTAATATTCCATATAAAATATTGTATATAGTTAATTGTGAATAATACTGCAATGAACATGGGTATCTCTGAGATCCTGTTTTCATTTCCTTTGGATATATGTCCAGAAGTAGACTTGCTGGATCATATGTAAGTTTTATTTTGAATTTTTTGAGGAGCCTCCATACTGTTTTCCATGGTGGCTGCATATTTTACATTCCCACTAACAGTGTAGCAGGGTTCCCTTTTCTCTACACCCTCACCCATACTCATCACCTCTTGTCTTTTTGATAATATGCCATGTGACAGGTGGGAAATGATACCTCACTGTGGTTTTGATTTGCACTTTTCTGATGATTAGTGGTGTTGAGCACCTTTTCATGTACCTGTTGGTCAAATGTATGTCTTCTTTGGAAAAATGTCTATTCAGGGTCTCTGCCCATTTTTTAATGAAATTGCTTTTTTTTTTCTTTTTGCCACTGAGTTTGGTATTTTGCCTATTTTGGATACTAACCCCTTAGCAGATGCATGATTTGGAAATATTTTCTCCCATGCTTCTGGCTGCCCTTTCATCGTGTCGGTGGTTTCCTTTCCTATGCAGAAGCTTTTAGTGTGATGTAATACCACTTGCTAATTTTGACTTTTGTTGCTTTTGCTTTAGGGGTCATATCCAAAACAAATCATTGCCAAGAACAATGTCAAGGAGTATACACCCTATGTTTTTTCCTAGGAGTTTTATGGTTCTAGGTCTTGAATTCAAGTATTTACTCCACTTTGAACTGATTTTTTTGGTATGGTATAAGAGAGGGGTCCTGCTTTGGTTATTCTTTCCAGAGCTTAACTAAATATAATAATTCTTTACACATGACAGAGTTCGGTCTGGCCTGGATATTACATGGTTTTATCGTATCCTTAATTTTTTTCCTTCTTTTGCCTCTTTGTTAGGAAATCAAATTATGGTGACACTTGGTCCTCTCTTGTGTACTTTCCTCCACCCTGTCCACGATGATCACTCTTTCAATGAAACCTCCTATTTTGTGGCTTCTAAAAGAGTCTTTGTGCTGCTATCATTTTTACTTTTTCTCTTCTGCTTTTCCCCCTGAATTCTGCCAGTGTAGGCTTTGTTCCCTTCTGTCTCACTCACTCCTCTGAATCTTTCTTCTTTGCTCAAATTCTGCTTCAGAGATCATGTTGCCAGCATTTTCTCTGAGAGTCTGGAAACTCACTTTTCTGAACTCTTGAGCTGGTCTCTGAATCAGCCATATTTTCCCGCAGTCTTTGGTTTGTGTTTTTCTTTTTCTTTATTTACTTTCAATTTCTCTTGGAATTCTTTTGGGGTCCTTATTTGCCTCTGAACAAGATCAGCTATTTACGGAAGAAGAGTGTGGAGTAAACAGTGGGATTAGGCTGTGCAAGTGTCAGGCCTGGATTTCAATTTGTCTGGAATATTTTCTCATCCATCTGTACTTTCTTCTATCTTGAGAACTTGTCTCCTTGGGCTTTGGGGCTTCAAGTGCAGGACTACTGATAAGAAAGCATTCACTGCCCATGCCCCTAGGGTGGGGATTTGTCACTGCTGCCTCCCTGACCTCCCTCTCCCTATTCACCTGGGGCAGGTACCTAGGCTGAGAGTCAGGTCACACACAGTGCATACGAAGAAGGGCATAGTCCCTTCACCACCACACCTCTGAATACCCAATGACACTGGCCTGACTTTATCTTTCCTACTGTACTTGGAGTCCCTGGTCCAGAGCACATGCTCGATAAATACCTGTTACATAAATGAGTGAATTACCTAATGAATCAGATGGAGGAAACCAAAGAGACAAACAATGGAGAGCAGGGTATGGCTGGCGAGCACAGTACCTGGGAGGCAGTGGCAGGAGAGTCTGCAGGTCAAGTCCCGAGGCACGAAGCCAGTGCCCCCTCCTCCAGCCAGCATGGCCCTACATCTAGGCCAGGGCTGCCCACAGCTCCAGCAAATTTCTGGCACGTGTGTGGCCTGGTGTTATCAACACAGTAAGGGAAGGCTTCCCACTTTCACCCCTCTTTTTCACCAGTTTTGTTCTAGAAGTGACTGCACGCTTCACTCTTGTTCCCTTGGCCTCTGCCCCTTGCAAGGTGACAGCTCCAGGGAGCAGAGGCCACCGTGGAGTGACAAGAGGACACTAAAAGTCATGATGTCATCATGAAGGGGCCAGATGTGCCTGGTCTCCTCTATGTACACACACCTGTCCGCATCAGGCAGGAAGGAGTGTGGACACTCAGGGTCCATCTGTGGCTGGAGGGCAGCTGTTCCCCTGCAGACCACCTCCTTTTGGTTCTGAAGATCCCCACATCTAGCCCCACGTGGGGGGAGGAGGCAGAAGTAACTCCAAATGACCAGGGCACAGGGAACAGAGGCTCAGAATCAGAGTCTCAGCAACAGACAGAACAGGAAAAGGGCGCTTCCTTGACACTTGAGTTCGCTGCCTGAGAGCCAGACACACTTAACCAGAAACACTTCTAAATAGCCCGCAAAGCCACTTCTCAGGGCTCAGCATGACCCTGGTCATCTGTGCCCCTAGAAAGCCACTTCCCACCCTTCTCTCCCACCTCCCCACACCCGCCCACTCTGTGCCTGGGGCTCCCACCCTTCCTCTGTGTTAAGGGACTAAGAGATGGTCCAGATACACCAAGGGAGGCAGGGGAGGCTCGAGAGTGGACAGTCTTATCCCCCTCGTGTGCTGCTTACTCATTCAGGTCTGGGTGGCCACATCCCACGCTGCTGCCTTTTTTGATTTGTTTATCATTTCTGATTTAAGGCTCTGAGCCTTAAATCAAAACATTCCAAAAGGCAGGAGCTGGATTTATTGAGCCTGTAAACACTTCTAGTAAGTGATTTTAAATGTGCTATTCATAAGGGGCGATGACAAATACCAGCAGGGACTTGAATATGCTGTTATCTGTGGTCCTTGAGAAAATCCTGAGAGAAGCAGTTACTTTAACGACAATGAATAAAATGAAATAGGTGCCACATCAATGATGTGAGCTCTCACATCTAAGTCACACACCAAAAAACAGGGGGGAAAATATATCCCCTGGCCTCTGAACACTTACAATCCCAATGGAGAGAAAATGGAAAAGATGGCAATTTATGCTCACTCAACAAAGTGAGTCTTTCACATGCCTTAATGCAAATGTGTCTTACAATGACCTTGAGGGGTATTAACTTCATCTTATGTATGAGAAAACTGAGGCTCAGAGGAGTAAACTTTAAAAGATTAGGGAATGCTGCAAAATAAAATAGCCAAGGTCAACACTGGAACTCAGTAGTTTTGGTCTTATCTTCTGCCACAGAATCCAAGGTCGTAATTAAAAGTATTTCACCCTGAATATCCACTGACAGATGAATGGATAAAGAAGATGTGTTACATATATGCAATGGACTATTACTCAGCCATAAAAAAGAATGAAATAACGCCACATGAAGCAACATGGATGGACCTAGAGATTATCACACCAAGTGAAGTTACCAAAAACAAACATCATATGATATTACTTATATGTGGAATCTAAAAAAAATATATATACAAACGAACTTATTTAAAAAATAGAAACAGGCCCTCAGACATATAAAACAAACTCATAGTTACCAAAGGGGAAGGTGGGAGAAGGATAAATTAGGAGGTTGGGATCAACATATACATACTGCTATATATTAAAATAGATAACCAACAAGGACCTACTGTATAACACAGGGAAATATATCCAATATCCTATGATAAACATAATAGAAAAGAATATTTTTAAAAGTATATATATGTATGTACATATATATATGACTGAATCACTTTGCTATACAGCAGAAATTAACACAACATTGTAAATAAACAATACTTCAATTAAAAAATGCAAATATAAATTAAAATTAAAATAAACAAAATACAATTCTGATGATATACCCCTACACAGCCCCTGGGATGCAGGAAATAAGGCTGAGGGGACCAAAGGCTGGCAAGGATACGGGGCAACCAGAACCCTCATGCTTTGTAGGTGGGGTATCAAATGTTCTGATGGTCTCTGATTGGCCTGCTCCTGGACCCAGTAATTTCATTCCTAGGCATCAACCTAAGAGAAACAAAAACATCCGTCCACAAAATGCCTTGTATAGAAATGTCCACACCAGCTTTATTCATAAGAGTCCTAAACTGGAAACAGCCCAGCAGTTCAGCAACAAGAAAGCAGCCCAACACCCTGGCACGGTGAGACAATGGAACACAGACAGCAAGGAAGGGGAGCAAGCTGCTGATGAAGCAACAACATGGGTGAGTCGCAGAGACAGCACATGGAGCAGAGATGAGCACCACCATCTGACTCCTTTCACAGAAAGTTCACAGGCCAAGTTAATCTAGAATGGAGACATCAAGAAAGCTGCTGCCTGGGGGAGGGGGCTGGAGGCAGGTCCCCAAGAGAACTTTCCGGTGTGATGTTAATGTTAACCTTCCATATCTCCATAAGGATGTGGATGACACAGGTGCATGTATCTGTCAGGACACATCTAAAAGCATACTTACATTTGTGCACTTTATCTTACTTCCCACCAATGCCCCCCAAAAAAAGGAAAAGAAAAAGTTGAGCTGGAAGGCTCAGAATATAGACTCCCCACTCCCTCCAGCCTGCGGAGGCACTTGAGGCATTCTGCCCTGTCCACTGGGGCCCCGCCAGCCACACCTGCAATGAGTGATCGGGAGCCAGACAAACATATGGGGGCTTAGGGCGCAGTAACCTGAAACAGAGCCTCAAGAGTCTCACAGGAAGGAGTGAGTGGTCCCTCCATCTCCAGGCAGGCACACATTCATGATACTTTTTAAAAATTTTGTTAGAATACAGATAACATACAATTTACCATTTTAACCACTTTTTAAGGGTACACTTCAGTGACATTAAGTCTATTCATATTGATCTGCAACCATCCCCAGAACATTTTCATCTTCCCAAACCGAAACTCTGTACCTCTTAAACACTACCTCCCCTTTCTCCCTCCCCCAGCCCCAGGCAGCCATCATTCTCCTTTCTGTCTTTAGGAATGTGACAGCTCTAGGGATTTCATATGCATGCCATCAGGCAGTATTTGTCCTGTTTTGACTGGCTTATTTCTCATGTTCTACGGTTCATCCATGTAGCATGTAACATGTGTCAGGATTTCCTTCCTTTTTAAGGTTAATATCCTGCTTGATACAAATATCTCATTCTATTTACTATTCATCTGTCAATGGCCAGTTGGGTTGTTTCCACCTTTTGGCTACTGTGAATGCTGCTATGAATATGGGTGTGCAAACACCCTTTAGAGACCTTGCTTTCACTCCTTTGGGGTACATACTCAGAAGGAATATTGCTAGATCATACGGTACATCTTTTTTTTTTTTTGAGGAACCACCATTCTTTTTTTTTTGAAATTTTATTTTTATTTTTTACAGAATAAAATACATACATATAAACACAATTATGAGGAACCACCTCGTTATTCCACTGTGGCTGTAGCATTTTATACTCCCACCAGAAATGCACAAGGGTTACAATTTTTCCAATCTTGGCCCCCCACACACGTGTTAATTTGGGGGGGGGGTGTTGAGAGGGGCTGGTAAGCCACTCCAATAGAAGTGAGGTAACATCCTTAATATCTTTTTTTTTTTTTTAAAGAAGCAATTCTATGCTCTTTTCTTATAGGAAAATAAAAGCTTTTTTTTTTTTTTTTCTTTTTATGGTCACTCCTGAGGCATATGGAACTTCCTAGGCTAGGGCTCAAATCCAAGCAGCAGCTGAGGCCTACACCACAGCCATGGCAACATCAGATCCAAGCTACATCTTGTGGCAATGCTGGATCCTTAACCCACTGAGTGAGGCTGGGGATTGAACCCACACTGTCATGGAGACAAAGTCGGGTCCTTAACCCACTGAGCCACAATGGGAACCCCTAAAGAGGGTTTCTTTGAAGCATGATTACCCAGCTGGACTTGGAGCTTCACGATCAGGAACTAAGCAGAGAAGAAAGCCCACAGTCAGGCTGTGCCCACAGACGGCCTGACTTTGAGGAGTCCCCTCACATATGCACACGAGGCTTGGCTAACATGTGTTTCACACAAGCATGTATATAATTCCTCATTATTAAAAACCAAAGTGATTTATTTGTGTTTACATATTAAAGATAATAAAGAGAAAATTTTTACAAAAGAAGCAATTTCCATTCAGAAACATCTTTATTCAGGTTGAACGACTGTAGAAATAGTTTCCAAAATCGGCCCAGAACTGCAGCAATTTTTTCCTTCCTGTTATAATTCCAAAAGTGGAGGAAAAATATACTTTTTGAACACTGAAACTTCAGTTCTTAGGACATATATATCTATGCAAATTAACCAATAAAACATACTTAAGTTAATATAAAAATATTGTGCTGACAACCTCCTGACATTTGCAGAACTGGGCCAGATTGAAATAGCCTCAGAAGTCCAGAGATATTAGCAATGATCAAATGTCTCACTTCTGTTTTCTGAGTGAACAAAACAGCCCATCACAAAGAATATTTGAACTTGTATTCTGAGCGACTTTAGTTGGAAATTGTAGAAATCCGAGAAGCAACCACAAACTTGTATTTTCACAAGGCATGAAGAAAATGACCCTAGAAGCTGCCGCACTGCTTTGAAGAGTACCCCTGACCCATCCCATTCAGAGCCCCATATTCTCTGGGATCTTACAAATGAAACACAAGGCCACAGGGGCCTCCATTTCAGCTGCTGGAAACAGCTCTGAATGCTTTTTTTCCGAATCGACATCAAAGAGTATCTGGCCCTTACAAAAGTAATTATCTTCAGCTTTGTTTTTAGCAGAGTTGTGATCTTCATGGCTTTGCGCATCCTAAAACCAGCCAAAAAAATACTAACAAGAGTCAGGGGCATCTCCTTCCTCACAGTTGAAACCAATTCTAACAGATATAAGGACACTGCCCACAGAAAAGGGGTTCAAGTTCATAGTGTGGTTTTGCCAGCTGCCTGGAACAGAATGAAAGCAGAGGACAGACCAGGGGACTCTAGGGTTGAGTGTTGTTGTAAAGAGAGACAGCAGATGATGGCTAAGAGTTCTTTAGACCTTCTGTAGACCCGTCATCTGATGCAGACTCCACAGACAATGCAAGCACATGGCTCGCCGTGGGCAAATCATTCAAGCAGAGCTCACAAAAGATGAATTCTGCCTCTACTCATGTACCTGACCCAGGGGTATGGAAACCACATGATGCATCTGTGGTGCATGGACACGAATTTAGGCAGCATTCTAAGAGGGTAAATGCCAATGAGACTGAGGCTGGAATATGTGAAAGAGTAAGAAGCTTTTTGAATCATCAGATGCTGGCAAGACAATGAAGTGAATCACTGCAAACAGAGCATGTGAGTAGGCTTTGATGGTGTAGGGCATAAAATAGTCCCTAGAAGTGGAACCCCTGCCCAGGGCTGGTGACCCTGATGCAGGCACCCAGGACAGAAAAACACCAAATATGACACAAGATCCACCATTATACTTACCTGCTAGGAAATGACAAGTGTCTTACACTAAATAAAATAACCACTTAAGGGAGTTCCCACTGTGGCTCAGTGGGTTAAGAATCTGACTAGTATCCATGCGGATGCAGGTCTGACTGGCCTTGCTCAGTGGTTTAAAGAATCTAGCATTACCATGAGCTGTAGTATAGGGTGCAAACATGGTTCTGATCTGATGTTGCCGTGGCTGTGGCATAGGCCAGCAGCTGCAGCTCCGATCTGACCCCTAGCCTGAGAACTTCCATACACCACCGGTATGGCCCTAAAAAAAAGACAAAAAAACAAAAACAAAACAAAACACTACAGAATTTTGACATTCTCTATAATTTATGGTGCTTATACTGAATGAAAATGAGCAAGTTCAAAGCATAGAAAAAATAGGAAAAAAACATACTCAGGCTCTACTGACAGAGGAATGGATAAAGAAGATGGGTACAGGGAGTTCTCTTTGTGGCTCAGCGGTTAATAAACCCGACTAGGATCCATGAGGATGTGGGTTAGATCCCTGGCCTCACTCAGTGGGTTAAGGATCTGGCGTTGCTGTGAGCTGTGGTGTAGGTCGCAGACATGGCTCAGATTTCATGTTGCTGTGGCTGTGGTGTAGGCCGGCAACTGTAGCTCAGATTTGACACCTAGCCTGGGAACTTACATATGCCGTAGGTGCGGCCCTAAAAAGCAAAAAAAAAAAAAAAAAAAAAAAGCAAAAAAAAAGAAGAAGAAGATAGGTACAGTAAAACAATGGAGTATTACTCAGCCATGAAAAAGAATGAAATAATGCCATTTGCAGCAACATGGATGGAACTAGAGATTCTTATACTAAGTGAAGTAAGTCAGAAAGAAAAAGACAAATATTGGCACTGTTTTATAATTTGCCTCTGATTCAAGACACATGTTTCAGGAAAACTCCAAGGGCAGTATATGTTGGCATGGAGATGTTTAAATATTGTCTCTAATGCAGAAGTATAGTACAGATGTCATCTTCCACACTACCCTCTGGGATATGCCATTTCAGAACCTAGGTTATGTATACCACTTAATCACTTTTCAGATCTTCTGAAGTATTTTGTTTTTCTTTTTTGCACTTTTCATGAATTCATACCACTTTAGATTGAGACGATCTTAAACAATTACAGTGCAATATCTAATTCATGACTCCTGTCACAGAAAGGCTTACTAGGAATAATATTATCTAAACTGATTTTATGAGGCCAGTATTACCATGGTATCAAAACCAGTCAAAGACAGAACAAAAAAATGTACCAACATCCCTCATGGACAGAGACACAACAAACCTACACAAAATATTAACGAACAAAATCTACGTTTTATAGCAATGTATAAAATGAATTATACATCATGAACAAGTGGAATTTATTCCAGGAATGCAAGGCTAGTTCAATATTTAAAAACTGAGCAATTTATTAATCCACCCATTTTAACAGACTATAGAAACCACAGGCTGTATCAATTGCCTCAGAAAAAAATTTCACAGAATTCAACATATATTCATGATAAGATACTCAGCAACTAGGAACACAAGGGAACTTTCTCAGATTGACCAAGGGCATCTCTAAAAACCTACAGCTACTATCATAGTTAACTTTTAGCCAAAGACTAAAGGTTCTTTCCTTAAGATCAGGAATAAGAAAGGATGTTTAATCTCACCATTGCTATTCAACATAGTATTAGTTTTAGCAAGTGCAATAAACTATGAAAAGAAAATAAAAGGCATGCAGGATGAAAAAGAAGAAATAAAGCTATTTACAGATAATGAAATAGTTTACACAGAGAGCGCTATGGAAAACCTCCTAGAACTAAATGAATTCAGCAAGGTCACAGGATAAGAGATCAATGTACAAAACCTAGAGTTTTTCTACATATTAGCAATGCACATGTGGAAACTGGAAAAACACAGTATGATTTATAACCATCCAGATAAAATAAATATTTAGGTATCAACTGAATAAAACATGTATGGGACACATACTGAAATTTATGAAATGATAATGAAAGACATCACAGTAAATCTAAATAAATGGAGAGACAAACCATGTTCATGGGTGAGATGGCCCAACATGGTAAAGATGTCAATTCTATCCAAATTTCTATGGAAATCCCAGCAAGCTGTTTTTTATAGATATAGACAGGCTTATTCTAAAATATTCATGAAAGACAAAAGAATTGGAGTAGCTAAAATAACTTTGGAAAGAAGAATGGAAGGAGAGGCACTACATTATTTGAGACTAAGGCTTATTATATTGCTGCAATAATCCAGACAGTGAAGCATTAGCAGAAGGATGGACAAGTAGGCCAGTGGAGCAGAAATAAAAACAAAACAGAAACAGATGTCCCAGGTACAGCCAAATGATTCTGACATAGGTGAAAAAAAACAATTCAATGGAGGAAAGCTATTCAACTAGGAGTGCTGGAGCAACTGGACATGCACAGGCAGAACACTGAAATTCTACCTAAATAACCACACCTTAACAAATTTAGATAGATCATAGATACAAATGTAAAATGTAAACCATAAAATTTTGAAAGAATCATGTGCAATCTTCAGGACTTAGTCTAGGTGAAAAGTTCTTAGACTTAACACCAACAGCTAAAAAATAATCAATTGGACTTTATCAAAATTAAAAACAGAAGCAGAACAACTCTTGTGGTGGAGAAATCCTTTAGCAACTCAAGCTTAGTCAGCACTAAGGCACTGGCACATCCCCGAGGTGGGGGGGGGGAGGGTCAGGCCAGGCCAGACCTTGGTACCTCCATGCATACCATCCTCTGTCTCTCTGTCCACCTCATCCCACTGACACCTGATCTTAAAGCCAGGTGTCTATCTCCATCTCTGTCACATGGTCTAAACTGCCCTCAATCCTCTCTAGGACCTTCAGGGTTGCAAGACCTCAGGGATCCCAAGGACCCCCACCACACACACATACTGCTCCTCAGGGATCCACTACTTTTCAGGGATCGCAAGTACTCCCCTCTGTTCCTCAGGGATCTCTAGGACCCCCAATATCCTAATAAATCTCTGGGATCCTCCTTTATAATGGATTCCCTGCCACCTTCTACAATCCACTCAATAGCCAGAGGGAGACCTTTGCCAAATACACATGTGATCACAATACAGACCTGATCCTTTGAGATCCCAAAGCATCAGAGCAGATCTGATGGATCAGGTGACCCAAAAGCTGGACTGGGGTGGGAGTTCTGTGAGGCTGGGTGTGCTGCCCTCCCAACCAGCATCCAGGTCACTCCCAAGGGCACAGGTGGTCAGGGCCCAGGCCCCCTGCAGCTTGGGGCTGGTTTTAAGCACAGTGTTGAGGCAAGTCGCATATCCTTCCCCTCCTCCTTGGGGCCAGCAGCAGCCATCAGCAGCCAAGCAGCTTCCCACAGTGGGCAGGCATTGGCGCTGGCACTGGATGTTCCTGGCAGGAAGGGACAAAGCCACTAGGTGGTGGCCACTTTGGGGAGCACAACCTGTTCCTTTGTCCATTTCTTAATCTTCCATCAATGATTAAGAACCACTGATTAAGGACCACCAGGACATTCAGGGTCCTTGGACTAAATGACAAAGGATGACCAACGAGGTGAGGGCTCAAAGAGATTTGAATTTGATCTGAAGGGAATGCACCCTAATCTGAGGCTCTAAAACACTGGAGCCAAACCTCCCCCCAAAGACACATCCTTTCCTGAAGGCTGCACTGTCCTCTGCTCAGCATAGGCTATAGAGGGTGTCAGCAGGCCTGGGAGTCCCAAATGCCATGTTCTGGGGAACTGGCATGTGAAGCTGAAATTTAGGGTACATGGTTGGATCTGAAGGACAAGGAAGAAGCTCAGGCCTGTGTCTCTGTATCTATGGTCACGAATACCTGGCTTCTCACCACCAAAATGGGGAACTTCCATATCTTCTGCAGGATTCTTAGGTAGGAACAAAAGTGTTCACATCCATGAAAAAACAAACAAACAAAAACCTGCTTCCGTCCAACTTGGGAGATAAATGCTCACATCAAGGCTGAGATCTTTAAACCTTAATTAAAAGTCTTCACCGCTTTTCTGGGAGTGATAGGATTTGTATAGATACAAAATGATACATGACACAGGAAGTTGCTTTATTTACCTTAAAAAAAAAATGGACAACTTAGGGGTTATTTTGTTGTTGTCACTGTTTTATGCTTTTAGCTTTTTAACTTGGTCAGACCTTAACTAAATTATTTGCACAAAATGAAAGCTCTTTTGATAATAAAGCCAACTAACTGGCATTCCTCATTAAAGATTTCAAGACACAGACAGCAATTTCTGAAATAATTTTACAGAATATTAAACAGTCATAGTTCAAAGCTCACCCTGCAAACAACACAAGTCTGTTTTCTATTACAACCATCAATGGTAATTCTGGAGGTTATCAAGCTTCCTTTAATGACAGACACACTGTGCCGTTAACTAGACTCTTTTCTGGTCTATTTATTTCTTCCTGTAATAGACATCAGTAGTTTGGGAAAATACACTTTTATGGTTAACTCTCAGGTTTCAGAAAATATCACACATAAACAGGAAGCATTACAATCTACACCACAGCCAAAATGTTCTTGAAGATTTAGATTCCACATGACTCAACTAACTGCATCCCAGTACCTGAATTTCCTAAAATAAATTTTTAGAATCAGTACAAACTAGCAGATAAATAGATACCCCAGATGATGGGTTTATGATGCTTTCATGCTGGTGCAACCACCTGGCAGACAGTCCTGTCCTGCCACTAGAGAGGTTCACCACCATCTGTGTAAGATGGAGGTTGTGAAAGCACCCCTGGGCCAAGCCCAAAGGAGCCAGTTGCTTAGGTGAACCTGTGAATAATCACTGTAAGATAAAGCACCACCTTTCAAGAATCTGCTTGACAAACAGAGGAGGGGGCTGCAATGCAGCAGAATATCATGGGGTTAGTAACTCAAAACTCCTTTAGGCTGGGTGTGCTGCCCTCCCAGCCAGTGCCCATGGCACTCCCAAGAGCACAGCTGGTGGGTGCCCAGACCTTTTCTTCTTAGGTTGAGACCCTGGGCCAGGTCCTTAATTTGAACTTGGGTTTCATCATCTGTGACAAGAGGGCAACACTGTCCCTGCTCCCCGACCTCAGAGGATGTGGAAGTGATGCTGAGCAAAGCCTGGGTTAAGCCATGAGGTGCTGAGGACATGCTGCATGTGTAGTGGGTTTCCAGGCCCGTCCTGAGACACAGCTTCATACAAAGTGGATCCTCTGGAACACATGCGACAAGCAGTGGCAGTGTGGTGGGTCTACTCTGCCTCTGCCCATCCACATGATCCAGGCCCCTATCCTCAGCCCAGGGAGAACTGACCCTGATGGTGGATGACATCACCTGAGCACAATGAGAAAATGTTTCCCCAGCTGCTCAAGCAGACACATTCAAATACAAATTCCTCATTTAAATGCAGATGTCACCTCAATAAAGACCAAGTCTCTCTCTTTACCTGTCTTGGAATAACTGCTTACTAAAGTGCCTTTGGATTCTGACCTGAACCCAGATCAAATCAGAATACACTCTATTGCCATCAGGACTTATTCACTCTGCCTGGAAAACCTCAGTCTGTTTTCCGCCTGCTGGGAAGAGTGTGTTTTTGGAAAGCCAGAGTGTCTCCTAAACTGATGTTCTGCATCCCAGTGACCCAGCACTCTCTCCCAGGCATGTGCCCAACAGAAATGGATCTCAATGTCCAACAAAAAGCATGTTCCAGGATGGCCACCCTGCTCCCAAGAGCTCCCACTGCCACCAACCCCAACACTCAGCTGTGCGTGTCACCTATTCTCATGGCACTGGGACTTAATGAGCTACAGTGACCCACAGACCATGAGGAGGCAAAAGAGACCAACGAAGAGCACGCAGGTGGGATCTTTCAGGCAGGAAGTACCATGGGCCACATGGATCTGTGGCATGAGCTGTGGGGACATGAGCTCTGTGTCCTGATCTGCGGGTAGTCACAGGGGTGCGTGTGCACCTGTGCCTGCACCTTCCTGCATGAGGCACCTCCTGTATGCCCAAGAAGGTGCAACTCAGGGAGGAGGGACTATTCTCTCATCCACTCCCAGGACCTGGTTGTTCCTATCTGTCAGGTGGGCAAGAGCACCGCCTGTCCTCAGCTAGCAGAGAGAGCCAGTTGCTGGGGGACCCACCAGGCACCCCGCTCCCTGTGTGGGGGTGGGGGTGGTACTGGTTTCAGCAGAGACCAGGCCATGGAGAAGCAGGGAAAGGGCTCTGGGCTGGCGGGAATGAAGGCTATTTAACCAGATTGCAAAGGCACTCTGTATTCTGACAAGATTCATGACTCTCCAAATTTACAGTGACTCACCTGTGATCTCGTCAAAACTGTGACAAAACTCTGACCTACTTAGTGCTGGGAAAGTGCCTGTCAATGACATCGCTGCTTCCCTATTTAAAGCACATCTCTCATGACTGAAGCAGCAGTAGAATAGAAGAAAACCCCACATTCACAGCCTTCCAAAAGATGGGGGTTTATACTGGCCACCTGCCCCTGGAGATGGCAAATGCTGATGCAGCATGCACTGCGATGACTGTTCCTGGTACCCAAACGGGAGGCCAAGGATCTGGGTGCGATACTGCTGGGCAGGAGCCCTGAGTACCTGTCCAACTCACACCATGACCGTGCAGACCTTAGTCCTCACTCAACAAGGGAAACAAGGAGAGGAAAGCCAACCAGGCCTGGCCACCCTGCCCTGCCCGCAGGACCATCTGAGGGGGACAAGGTCCTAGGGCAATGCCTCAGACATATGAAAGCAAAGCTCACCTGTCTCCTGGGGGGATATCTCTTGGAAGCTTTCATCTTCCATGTGACAAGAATTTTTAAAGTGGTTTACTCAGAAATAAAAACTACAATTAAGCCTTCATTAATCTGAACTCTTTGTTTTTTTAAATTTTACTTTATTTAAAGTATAGTTGATTTGCAATGTTGAGGCAATGTCTCCTGTACAGCAAAGTGACTCATTATATGTGTGTGTATACATACACACATTTGTGTGTGTATATATATATATATATATATAGTTTTTTGTTTGTTTGTTTTGCAGCACTTGGGGCATGTGGAACTTCCTGGGCCAGGGATGGAACCTACACTGCAGCAGTGACCTGAGCAGCTGCAGTGACAGTGCTGGATCCTTAACCCATGGCACCACCAGGGAACTCCTTTATATTCTTTTCCATCATGGTCTATCCCAGAAGATTGGATACAGTTCCCTATTAACACGGCCTCTTTAAAACATGTTCTGACAGGGGATTATTTCCACCTGTGCTGTTTCCAGCCACCTGTGCTATGTTTCCAGCTCTTTCTTTGAATATTTACAACTTAACAGTCAGAGAAAGACAAATGTCATATAGCACTTACATGTGGAATGTGAAATATGATACAAATGAACTTATTTACAAAACTGAAGCAGACTTACAGAGCTAGAGAACAAATTTATAGTTACCCAAGGGGAAAAGAGGGAAAGGATGAATTGGGAATCTGTGATTAACATATACACACTACTATGTATAAAACAGATAACCAAAAGTCTACTGTATAGCAAAAGAACTATACTCAATATCCTATAGTAAACCATAACGGAAAAGAATATGAAAAAATATTTACAACTTAAAATGAAAGTGAGTCTTGGGATAGACCATGATGAAAATTACATAAGAAAGCGAATGTATGTATATGTGCGATTGGGTCACTGTGCTGAACAGCAGAAATTGGTATAGCATTGTAAATCAACTATACTTTAATAAAATAAGAAATTTTTTTAAAAATGAAAGTGGGTGCCATGTCCACCTGATAGGCTCACAGGAGGTGAGGGCCACATTTTCTGCAAACATCCTCAGCAGCAGCACCACCACAGATGAGCCCTCACTGGGCTCAGTGACAACGCAACAAACCCTGGCCATGTCACAGCAATCTTTTTTGGCCTGTTTATTTATTTCTGTCCTAGACTCAAAACAAAGTAGTTTAGGGACTGGTAGGGCCAGCCTGCCACATAGGATGTGCACTCCAGGAATTATCTCCATCCTGTGCAGGCTGGGCTCTGAGCTCGCACCAAAGTACCCTCGACAGCCTAGGAGGCCCCGGAGTCATGGAGGCCCTAGCTAACACCTGGCCTGTGTGAGCTCCCCACAGCCAGGCCAGTGAGTGGGACACATCCCAGAGCTTTCAAATCAGAGCTGGCTAATCCCCTCCGTGAAGTTCACCCAACCGCCCAGGGACATGCTCTCTGGGGATGGGAAATCAGAAAACAGGGGAGGAGGATGACCCTTCCTCACCTGCTTAGCATCGGGAAACAACTTTCCCAGCATCCTAGTGGAACCGAGTTCCCTCTGGCCTCAGACCCTGAGCTATGGCCACATGGACAGCAGGCTGGTCTCACTCTGGCCTCCTCCACAGTGTCTTCTCTGGACCCTTTGACCTCTGGTGGCCTAGGCACCCACACTGTTGCATAAATGCAACAGAAGAGGAAACCAAGAATCACAAACAGTTCCACAGCCCTCTCGCCCAGGGACATTGTGGGGCCTCCTGCCAACCTGATACAGCTGCATCTGCCTGTCTCCTAGGGTTCTAACACATGGCCCGGGGCCCCCAGAACCTCTGATTCTACAGACCATAGAAGGGCCACTCCAAAGGGTAAGGATTCCATTAAGAGTTTGTTTTGCTAAGTAAGAAATATTACATTTCAGATTAAAGCCTCCCAACCTTGCATGGAGGATAAGAGCTGGAACCAGGTAGACAGGTGGCCTCATGGAAGGGCAAGGATTGTCCTGCTCCATGGGCACAGTACTCACACATGACCTGCAGGTGCACCCAGGGCCCTGTTCACCAATTAGGGCACCATCCTTGGCTTCAGTGTCCCTGTGAACCTGGCATAGGGCCACCACTCATAGAGCAGCACACATGGGGAGCCTGGAGACCCTGCCTCCCCACAGCAAGTCAGTGGTCCCATCTTATTGGGACACACTCTTTCTCTCCTTCACAGCCAGCAGAAGGCTACTCCTCAGTGGCAGCTGCCTGAGAGATCCCACAAATAAGGTGGCTCCTTACCATCAAACACCTGCCTGCTCCCATCTTACTGCTTGTTTTAAAATAATACTCCTACAAAACTTTCCTTTAAAAAGACACATGCACCTGCATGTTCATTGCAGCACTATTCACAATAGCCAAGACATGGAAACAACCCAAATGTCCATCGATAGATGACTGGATTAGGAAGATGTGGTATATATACACAATGGAATACTACTCAGCCATAAAAAAGAATAACATAATGCCATCTACTGCAACATGGATGGAACTAGAGACTCTCATCCTAAGTGAAGTCAGTCAGAAAGAGAGAAACAAATACCATATGATATCACTTATATCTTGAATCTAATATACGGCACAAATGAATCTTTCCGCAGAAAAGAAACTCATGGTCTTGGAGAATAGACTTGTGGTTGCCAAGGGGAAGGGGGAGGGAGTGGGGTGGTTGGGGAGCCTGGGGTTAATAGACGCAAACTATTGCTTTTGGAATGGATTAGCAATGAGATCCTGCTGTGTAGCACTGAGAACTATGTCTAACTCACTTATGATGGAGCATGATAATGGGAGAAAAAGAATGTATACATGTATGTATAACTGGGTCACCACACTGTACAGCAGAAAAAAAACTGTATTGGGGAAATAACAACAAAAAATTGATAATAATAATAATACTCCTACACAGCAGGACTCTCTGATATGTCAGGCTTCCCTACTGTGCATGGCACTGGGCATCCCCTCACCTATCCTGGACAGCCTACACCTGCAACCTGATGTTGCACAAACCTTGTCCCACACCCGGAGCCTCACCATCTCGGGGAATGTAAGCAGAAGAGGCCACTGAGCCACTCAAGCTTTGGCCTCCACCCCATTCTCCTGCCCATGCTTGGCCCCAGCTTTCCAGCAGATGGGTGGACGTGTGCGCCCTTTGGAATCACCCATAGATGCAGACAGGGGCAGCCTGGCAGCTGCCTGCACACACCTTCTCAGTCTTCTGTCCTAATGAAGCTGGCCACACACTGGCTCTGACGATACCACGTGCCCTACAGGGATGGGGAGCCAGCTTGGCAGGAGAAACACACTCAGCCTGGCATCCTTTTGCAGTCACTGCAAGGGATGAGCCCACCTGGGGTCCCTTGACTTTACAGTGCCCTCCCTACCAGGCCCCGCCTAGCATTTCCTCCTCGCTTAGGCTTGCTGTGCCCCTATCCCTCCACACTGATGAGCCGGGACTGCAGGCTCTAACCTGGTCCTACTACACACAGAGGAGGAAGGGCCTCCTTGGTGAAGAGGCCAGAGCTCTGAGTGCAGGGACAGAGACCAGCAGGTCCTTGAGGCACTGGTGGCTCTTCCTGTGGAATAGGGAGGGGAGAAAGGAGAGAGGGAGGAGAAAGGGAGAGGAGGAGTTAAAGGGAGGAGGAGGGAAGAGAGGAGGAGGGAAGGAGGGAGTGGGGAAGGAGGGAGGGGGAGGGGAAGAGAGGAGGAGGAAGGAGGGCAGAAGGGAGTGGGGAAGGAAGGAGAGGAGGAGGGAGTGCGGGAGGAGGGAGTGCGGAAGGAAAGGGGGGAGGAGGAGGGAGGGGAGAGGGAGTGGGGAAGGAGGGAGGGGAGGAGGCAGAATGGAGAAGGGGAGGGGGGAGGGAAGGGAAAAGGGTAAGGAATGGAGGACTCCAGCACACAATGGGGCCCACAGTTCTGGGGCTGCACAGGAGGCAGTTCTCAGACCACAGCCTCGGACGTGTGGGATCCAGGCTGCTTCCTCCTGCTCCTATCTGCCTGCGCTGGCTCTACTCTCTGCAGGACTGGGTCTCCTGCCCAGTGCCCAGCAGCCCTGCTGCTCTGTCAGCTCCTCTGCACAGCCCACCCACTGTTGGTTGCAGTACCTCAAGCCTCTCTCCAGCTCTTTCCCTCTGCGCCTCTCCTCTCATTCCCAGGCGCCTGATTCTTCTGTATTTCCCAATTCAAATCCCCAAGAATCCTGATCTCTGGAACCTGAGCCACTCAACCTCTCCTGATGGTCTGGGTTCATCCCCACCCCCTCCCTAGTCATGGTTCTGTCTAGGGTCCAGACTGTCCTGTATTTTCCTTTGATGAAGTCTCCTGGAGGAAGGCTGTGGATCAAAAACTCCTTGGAAACAACGCTTCTAAGTTCAAAAAGCTGGAATGGTCATGTGTGCCAGAGACCAGAGTACAATCACCCAGGGGTGCCCCCAAACCAGAAGAACAGGACTGAAAGGAGAGCTCTAACAGTGACTGGACTGGCCTGTACCGGCAGAGCTCCCAGGAGCATGTGCCTTCTGTGACAGGCATGACTTACAGGCGGTGACCGGGAAAGCTATAAGAGGCATCGTGGGAGAGGCAGGGGTTGGCTCCTGAATGGAAGGCTCTGCTGGGCATCCAGGGCAGCCAGCAGCCAGGATGTGGTATACCTGGCAAGAGGGGGTGGGAGGGACTGGTCCACCTGGGACAAGGTCTAATCCTGAACTTCAAGTAATGGTTCCTCAGTTGGAGGTAATACTCTAAAATGTTTTCTGCTTTTTAAAAAGTTTTCTACAGTGGAAACCTCAGAGAGCATCTGACATAGCAGGCCTAAGAATATTCCAGTCATCAGTATATGGATTGCCCTCCTCCTTTTTCTGCACTGACTCAGCACTCATTCCCAAGGTATCCTGTGCTCTCCAAGGCTTTGCATTTTTAATCTTGTTGATATGATAAAAAGAAGCAAACAAGCAAGCTTCCAGAAGTTGTGGCATGCTCAGTTGAGAAGGGCCTGCCAGTCCTTTGCCTCTGCACAGCTGACTGAACTCCTTGATGGGGCCAATGACGCTCTAGCCGAGACTAAGCACTATCAGGGAACCGCTCCCAGGCATTCCCAGGCCCTAGCACACAAACATACTGGTCATTGTTCTGTCCTTTAGTGGTTCCACTCTGCAAGTTGTTCCCAACTTCAGAGTGAGCCACCCAATCAACAGGCCCACATGACCTACACCTTGTGGCTTGCCCTGTCTGGACCCCAACAGAGACTGCATCCCCACCACAGAGAGAGGCCCTTCCGCAGCCCTCGCTTCAAGCTACAGGACAGATTAAGGGCAAAGGCTCATCAGATCCTCAGCTCAGACAGCCACTGTCCTCAGAACCACCAATCCAAGGAGCCAACATGCATGGCGACCCTAGGCTCACAGCTCTGCTGGGGACCACAGAGAAGTAAATATAATCTCACTGGCCTGATATATTTACCCTGAAGCCAAACAAAGATGAGGCCGCAAACAAGTGAGGAAACACAAAAAGCAGCAACTCCCTAAGAACAGGGTCAGCAATCCCAGCAAACAGCAAGACCAGACAAAAACTCCAACTCGCCACCACCAAGTTCAGGTAACAAATTATTACTCAGAGACCATAACCTACTATTTCAAATGATGGATTCAAACATTTTGAAAAATGATCAAACCCCAAGTAAACAATATGATACCTTTTAAAAAGACCGAGTATGTTAAAAAAAAAAACAATGTACATTTATGCATTGACTGGGTCACTTTGCTGTACAACAGAAATTGAAGGAACACTGTCAATCAACTATAATTAAAAAAATAAAAAGACCAAGTATATAAGACATTAAGAAAATCTATATAAATGAGTAACATAATCACAGAAACCAAACACCAAGTGGCTGGTCTTTACAGTGGGTTTGAAATGGGATGGGTGGAGGGCAGATTAACCAATGGAAGGCAGCATTAAGGAAAATATCCAGAAGGCACTATGGGGGCTAGATAAAGACATAATGCAAGAAAATTGTTGAAAAATCAGCATAGTGGAACAAAGAGGACCAATAAATGGCAAACTGGAAGAAGAAAGAAGGAAGGGAAGTAGTAACAGGCAATGTTTGAAGAGCTAAAAGCTAAAGTCCCAGAACTGACCCCAGACATGCATCATCCCCAGGGGGAGGCCCAGAGGAGCTGGCAGGTGGGTGCCTCATTCTCTTGTCTTCCCAGGTGGCTAAAGAAGCTCAGGAAGGCTACCTTCTCCAAGGTCTTACACATTCTGGTTGCACAAGTGACCCCAGGACATGGTTGTTCGCCAACACCAGGAATATTTTATCCTTTCTGCACATTTGCAACAGCACAATGATCATTTCACCGGATTCTCAGGTACTATCGACCTGCTGTCAATAGGGATGTGGGTCCTGGCCCTGCTGGTCTCTCTGAAGCTATGGTCCACCAGTTCCTCAGTCCCAGGAACAATAACCCTGTGAACCCCACAAACCAGAAGGCAGGCAGAGAAAGAGAAAAATATTTAGAGACTTCAATTTACTATCTTTATAGTGCACAATGGATTTCTCTCCCAGCAGTTGAAGAGAGCAAGTTCGGGTGCCCCCCTCTTTCTACACCGCTTGGCTGGCAGGCACCCCAAGGGCAATAGATTAGAGGGGCTGTGCATACACAAGACAGCCCAAAGTGGGTCTGAATCCTTACCAATGCTCATTCCTCAGGATTTAGGACCTCCTACTTCTAAGTTGTTATGGCCTTTGAAAGAGAAACTCTGAAAAACTAAGGATTTTGATTATATAACTACTTAAAATTGCATATTTAAACAAACATCTTAGATGACCGCAAGCAAGCTGTTCCAAACATATCTGGGGCCAAAAGATTTGCACACACAAAGAGCTCATAAGAGGATGCAAAAAGTTCATAAGCTTCAACTTGACCCAACAAAGTAAGTGCACACCTCCTGGGTGTAAAGGACCAGGTCTGGTGTTTGAGAAGGCAGCTTGTGCCTCATGAGATAGACAATGGCATCCTGCATGTCCTCTGCCTGGCTCATCAGCCAAGTGGGGATGAACAGGTGACACGTGCCTTACAGGATCGCTGTAAAATTTAAACCAGATAATGTCAGAAAAACACAAGGCAAGCATCAGAGGCTATTCTTTCTGGCTAAGGATTGTAGCGTTAATTTCACACTCTTTAGTGATCAAAGCAGCAAATATTCACTCAAGGCTTTATTGATGAATGTCCAAAATCCACATAGATGGCAGAGATACAGACAGTGAGTCCCAGGCTGCTGGGACTAGGCAGGGGCAGGCCAGAGGTCCAGTGTGGCACTTGTCTGCCTCTTTTCCCCAGGTTGCTATGCAGGGAGAGGCCTGGGGGCCCTTGAGGATGCCAAATCTTTAATACAATAGCTTGTTGAATCTAATAAAAGGGCTTTTATGAAAAATTGTTCTGGAGTAAAATGAACGCTCTTCTTGGAAAAGGAACCCCAAAGTTGCAAATGCTAAACAAAGCCCAGCCTCCATGAGAGATGGTAACCCATTTCTCCTTCTCAAAGCATACAGATCATATGTAAAATCCCCTAGCATCCACACAACCATCCACCAGACAGCAGCTTCCAGGGCATTGTTCACTCCACCACTTTCTTTGAAAGCCCTCAAAACAATGAAAAGGGAGAGAGAGAACTTGAAAGAGAAATACATTCTACTTTCAACAAATCAAGCAGACAGACACTAGGAGCACAAATCACTGGGTGGACTGGACCAATGGAATCAGGAATGGACACCACACACCACTGCCCCCCTGCTGACCCCCAGGGGAGATACAGACCTTGCGATGGCTGCTTGCAATGGATCCCATGAAGATAGCAGTGGGGCCACTGCATAGACAATGACCTGTGGACATGGCCTTGTACAGAGAGAGAGGCAGGCAGCAAATGTGAGACAGAAACACAAAGGCTAGGAGTAAGGCCCATTCAAACATGAAGGTTGGGGGAATGCAGCCCTGGCTGCCCAAAGGAAATACATTTGGAGAAAGAGTATTCCAGATCACAAACTTGAAATGAAGTGCACCCAATCTCCATTCTTCAACAAAGAACTGACTAAAATCACAAAGTAACCAGCTCAGGAATCTGCAATAGCAATGGGTGGGAGAGGAGGGCAGGACCAGTGAAGACCAGGCAGGAAAGCCTCATAAGGAAACAGGTGAAGAGCCTCTATAGTAACATAGTACCAGAGTCACCTGAAACAAATCACTACACATGTGGTAGGTTTAAACAATAGAAATGTATCATCCTACAGTTCTGGAGGTGGGAAGTCTAAAGGGTCTCACTAGGCTAAAGTCAGGGAGTTGCAGGATGGTGTTCCTTCTGGAGGCTCCAGGGTGAAATCTGCCCCTGTTCCTTGGCCAACCATCCCCTTCCAGGAACCACATCGCCCAAGCTCTATTTCCAACATCACATCTGTTCTGACTCTGACCATCCTGCCTCCCCTGGTTACATGAGGCCCATCTGGATAATTAAGGCCAATCTCCCCATCTCAACATTCTTAACTTAATGCCAAGTCCCCCTGCAAAGTCCCCCTTTCCATATAAAATAACATTTTCCCAGGTTCTGGGGGTTGGGGCACAAACTCCTTTGGGGTCATGATTCCACCCACTGCAGGAAGCACCTTTTTCCTTATGGTGTCCAGTCTGGAGGCCACACACATGTGCTGGCTCATGGCCTCCTGCCTCCAACAACATCAGAACCAGTCATTCGTGTGCTGATGCCTTTGGTCCTCCCTCTTCCACCCTCTGATTATACCGGGCCCACTCAGGATAATCTAGGATGACCCCCTTACTTTAAGGTCAGCTGGTTAGCAGCCTTTGCTCCATAATCAATTTTTTTTTTCAATTTCAATTCTCCTAACATATTCACAGGTTCTAGAGATTGGGATATTGATATCTTCAAGTGGTCTTTATCCTGCCCACCATACTCTCCTACGAAAATATTTTTTAAAATCAAAGAAGAGATTATAAATCAACAGAAAGAGAATAAGACCTTGGGGAAGAAACAGAGAAAAAGAAAATAAATGGGGTATGGATGATGACTGCATTAGAAGCCATTACAAAATAGAATAAACACAAGCAACCAAACAAAGAGACAAGCAAATGAAATGGCAAAGGATGTGAAATGTCAAGTTTATCAAAGAGGTGACAGATAAAAGACAGAATAAACACTACATAGATAAAGCCACTTGTTTCTGCCAGTTGATAGAGTATATTGTCCTCAGTTTAAAGGAAAGTGATACAGAAAGATCAGCATTCCAAAACAGCCTGGGGAAGTTACTGAACTGAAAGAATCACATGAACATCCAGGCAGAAGACAGGCTGAGCTCAAATTTTTCCACAATAATGCTCAGTGCTAAGAGACAGAAATATTTCTATAACGTTTTAAAGGACATAGTGCGACTCAAGAGTTTTATGTTCATGTGAGACATACTTTGAAGCATGCAAAATTCTCCACTGGGTATGATGAGCCATTTGGGAAGGGAGCAGCAGATCACAACCAACAAAGTCTACTCCAAAAACTGAAAAAGACCTTGAAAGAAAGGCCTTAATTCACAGCAACATGGATGCAACTAAAGATTCTCATACTAAGTGAAGTCAGAAAGACAAACACCATATGATATCACTTATATGTGGAATCTAAAATATGAATAAAATGAACTAATCTATGAAACAAACAGACATAAGAGAACACACTTTGTGATTGCCAAAAGGGAGGGAGTTGGGGGGAGGGGGGGAGGGGTTAGCAGATGTAGGCTATCATACATGGAGGGGATAAACAACAAGGTCCTACTATATAGCCCAGAGAACTATATTCAACGTCCTATGATAAACCCAGAATGGAAAAGAATACATTTAAAAAAAGAGAGTGTGTGTGTGTGTGTGTGTGTGTGTGTGTGTATAATTGAATCACTCTGCTGTACTGCAGAAATTAATACTACATTATAAATCAACAATACTTAAATTAGGGAGTATCCATTGTGGTTCAGCTGGTTATGAACCCGACTAATACCCATGAGGATGTGGGTTTGATCCCTGACGTCGCTCAGTGGGTTAAGGATGCAGTGTTGCTGTGGCTATGGCACATGCTGGTGGCTGCGGCTCTGATTAGACCCCTAGCCTGGGAACTTCCATAGGCTTAAGGCAGGTGCAGCCCTAAAAACAAAAGGAAAAAAAAAAAACAAAAAACAATATCAACAATCAATACTTGAATTTTTAAAAAAGACAGCTAAAAAAAAAAATAATGAAAGAAAGGCCTTAGGAATTCCTCTAGAATTACAGATAATGGACTGGAATCAATCTGAACATAGGACAAAGACCAGGTAACCGTGGAACCTTGAGGTCACCTACAAGAGAGCAAATGGTATGAGTCTAGACAACCTAAAGAAAAGAATGGTAACGCAAACAAGACAGGAAAGATGGGAGGGTGGTGGGAAGAAGAGCAGGCATGTAGTTGAATCATCTTTCAAAGCAGAACTGAGCTGATTACCACTCAAGGCAGCTGGAAAACATGTATTTCATAGTTTTCCCCTCACTTTACAGCAAGAATGGTGACTCTAGCTTCTTCCCAATCTATTTCCTCTTGTTTCTGAGTGCCTGACCAACCCGCATGGCTGTGTGTGGAGGGACAGGTGGACACTGCTTCCGGCTCATGGACCAGCCCTGCTGCAGGAACTGCCACCTCAGAGGGGCCAGCCACCACGTAACCTGAGGTTACGTGCTTATGTTGGTTACCACAGGCTGGCCCACCCAACCCAGGAAATGGACATTCTTAGAACTCTAAGATAGAAGACATTTAGCTTACATTTCAGCAAATCCTTCACTACTAAATAAAAATTTAAATGAATACATTTTATTTTAAATAGCACATTCGATAGACTAAACATGTAACCATCTCCAACATGATTAGTTGAGAAAAAAGGAAAGGGGAGAACACTGCATGCTCCTATATGTTAAAACTGGAGGGGAAAAAAATATATATACTTAGGCATCCACAGAATACTCCTAGAAAGATACACTGGGGCAATTAACAGCTGTGCCTCTTGTGAGAGGGATGGGACCTGGGATAAGAAAATGACTCATATTTTACTATACACTCTTGTTTTGCTTAACCAGTGCAAATACTGGCTTTCTAGCTTTTAAAAAAATTGAATAAGCAAAGGAAAAAGAGTAAAACATAGTACAGCTCTATTTCTATGGAGCAATACCTGCCCTCTGGCCAAATTCTATAGTGCTGGAGACAGGATATGGCCAGTTCCATATTTTGTCTTCCCAGATTTCACTATTTCTCAATGAACATGTTTTACAAAAAGTTTCTCCAAAACAAAGCGTTTCTACTCAAAACACCAAGAGGAAAGTGGAGTCAAACAGGCCTCCTACCTCTCAACTCCCCTTCCCCCAACATGTCAACTGATCTCATCAATAGTCTTTAAAAAATGAACACTGAGTGAGTTCCCTGGTGGCCTGGTATTGTTACCACTTTTGCTTGGGTTGCTGCTGTGGCACATGTTCCATCCCTAGCCTGGGAACTTCTTCCACATGCCACAGGCACAGCAGCAAAAAAAAAAAAAAAAAAAAAAAAAAAAGTCAATGACAAAGGTTTGAAGAATCAATCATTGGGTTTTCTTTTTTTTTTTTGTCTTTTTGTTGTTGTTGTTGTTGTTGCTATTTCTTGGGCCGCTCCCGCGGCATATGGAGGTTCCCAGGCTAGGGGTCCAATCGGAGCTTTAGCCTCCGGCCTACACCAGAGCCACAGCAACACAGGATCCGAGCCGCGTCTGCAACCTACACCACAGCTCACGGCAACGCCGGGTCGTTAACCCACTGAGCAAGGGCAGGGACCGAACCCGCAACCTCATGGTTCCTAGTCGGATTCGTTAACCACTGCGCCGCGACGGGAACTCCCATTGGGTTTTCTAAAAAGCAAAATTCACAGTGAATTCTGGTGAGTGTCCTAGGGTCCAGGCTGCCCTCTATCCTGGAGCATCCCATGAGTTCAAGAAGGTAGTGCTTGTGCTCTGAAGTTCCTGGAGGAGCCCCTCTGTTTCAAGGGCAGCCTCTCTCTGGTATCCACACAAGCACCTGTCCACCAGTCTCTGTGGTCCTTGAAACAACGTGCAAAGTGCCTGGGCTCACCCTCCTTCCAGATGTGGAAATTGCGGCTCGAAGTAGTGAGACCCCTTCCCAAAGTCCCAAAGCCCCATCGATGGGACAAATCTTTTCCCAACCCTGATAGAAAGGAATGAACACCCAGCTAGGCAGGGATCTGTTCTGAGGGTAGAGGAGCTGAAAGAGAAGCTGCAGAGAGCCAACAGGGGCCCTGAACTACTGTCATCTGCTGGGAGATGACCTGACCCAGCCAGGGACTCAGAGCAGGAGGCAGAGCCATGTAAACTGAACTCGGCAGGCCTGGCCTCAAAGCACAGCCTCTCCCACATCCCTGCCTCCAGGGGTCTGGAGATGGCGGCGACCCACCCCGGCTGGCCTGAGCACTTAGGAGCTCTTCTGCAGACACTTGGGTGTCCACAACCTCTCCTCTAGACCCTGGAAAGCAGAGCATGTTGGGGATGCAGGACCCCATGGGATGGCTGGACAGAGTGAGTACAAGGGCACTAGGTGGTCTGGGAGGGCCTGATCTGGCCCCACTCCACCAGTCCACCCAGCAGACACTCACTGGCTAACCTGGGTCAAATGCCTGGAAACACTCAGGGATTGGGGAAAGGGAAAGCCGTGGGAAGGATGTGGCGCAGTCCCTGGGAACAGGCACACAGCCTCACACCACAGCCTGATCACAGCTGACCCCTGCCTGTGTTAAGCCCAAGAGTCTAGCATTAGCTTCCTGGGCCAGTAGCAAAAGGCTATGGGCCAATGGGGGGCATCCATCAGCTTCAGGCAAAATTCTACTCGTCTCCAAAAGGCATGCTCTTTTCTACATTTCCTCCAGGTTTTTATTCTTGCTTCTGAAAAACAACTATAATAAAAATGTTTTTTTAAATTCCCCAAATTGTTTATTCCGTTTGTATAGTTTTAAACAACTTGCGAAGTACAGCTTCACGTCTAGATAAAGAAACCAAAGCTGGGCCTGTGAAGGGCTCCTCCCCGAGCATGTGCCTGAGTCCTGGACCCCCCCACCCCTCCGAGCCACCCTGAGGAAGCTTGGCTCCCACCTGGCTGGGCTCCACCCATGTGATGCCAATACCTGTGGCCCCGCCTCCAACCTAAGAACTGCCCAAAGATCACACAGAATCCTCGTTGTCCTTCTATCATGCATGCTCAGGCCAGGCCAGCACCCAGGACCCTCAGGGGAGATCTGCTGCTGGGGCAACAAGATGTCCATTCCACAGGGGCTTTCTCATGCCGTTCCCCACTGGTCCAAGGTACCACCAGGAACCTGGGACAAAATGTCACTGCCTGTCTCTTGGGCAACATGAGAGAGTGATAGGAAGGGACATCAGGAACCTGGTCTGCCCTGCTGCTGGCCCAGCAGCTCTGTGAATTTAGACAGGTCCCAACACATTGGGGAGTGGATGGCCAATGTGCCTTTCTGCTCCAAAAACGTCTCTGCTTCTCTTCCTCCCTGTAAAGCAGACTGTGACAAGAAGAATGCACACTTTGGGGTGGGGTGGGAGGGTCAGAGTCTAGGTTTGACTCCAGACAGCTCCACCACTCCCTTGAACACTTGACTTTCCCCCTGTCTGGTGACATGGGCATTGCCTTACCACAGAGGGTCCATACTTGATTGCAAGTCTGTTTTTAGTAATGCCCACCCTCCCCTCTCTCCAGGGTCCCACACCTGGCCTCCAGAATGCACCCCAAGGGCACACAGCGCATGGGAGTGGGAGGGGGAGGGCCATAGACCTTCCACTCTCATAAAGGGCTGTCTCATTGAGACAGCAGCCTTGAACTGTGAACCTCCATTTTCTCATCAAGGGTACAATGGTTCAGTTCCTTCCCTGGAAACTTTTGCAGGAGGGAGAACAAAAAGGGGACATTGACAGAGAAGGCTAATCACTTAAAAGAAAACATTTCCTAGTAGCACTTTAGCCAGAAAGCATCCTTTCCCATTCAATCCATTGGGGCAGACCTGCCTATCACAGCATCATGGTCTGCTCTGTTTCAGGAAGCTGGGTAGATCTTACTCTCTTGCCAAACTGAAATAACGGTGAGGCAGGTGACAGGGGATCTTGCTCTGGGCGGAGGCCAGAGGCCCCAGAAGCCCCTTGGGGTCCCTCTGGAGCAGGGAAAAGAGCCCATGAGAGAGGTGTGGTAGAAAGCAAGAGAGTAGTCCTGGTCAGGGGACCAGAGAGGGCAGCACAGTTGTAGGGATATGGCGGGAGGCCCAAAGGAAGTGTAGCCCTATAGTCCCTCATCCCTGGCTGTGCCGTTGACAATGCAGGCCTTCCTTCTTCAAGGCCCCTCTGCAACCCCAGACAGGGAAAGGGGATGTGGGAAGGAGGATTTTTTAAAATCTGGAGTGCCCTAATTTGCCACATTAAACAGATGTAGCCAATATTCTCTAAGACAGCATAGGCATCTGGTGTCTATGATATAGATATATAGATATAGATACAGATACAGGATATAGATATATAAAACAGAAAATGTGAAACTATACCTCCCCAGAGAACAGACAATCTGCCCTATGTCAGATCAAAGTAAACTGGTAAATAACCCGGGTTTTGTTACTATTGCATGGTACAAATTGGGGGCTCAAGTTTGAAAATGTGTCAAATTTTACATGAGCCACATTCTCAACTCTCACACTTTTGAACTCATGGGAGTTAAACAATTCCAGAAAGAATAATTAAATTTCTAATTTTAATTCCCACAGGGCTATTAAATGCATTTCACAAATGCACGTGGGGAGCCTATTTTGAACACAGGGCCATGGTACAGCCTTCTCACTGGGGGCCTCCTTGGGGGTCAGTCAACTTGGGAGGAGAAACCTTAGGAAATGCTGGTCAGAAGGAGGGATGCTGTCCATACAACCCTTTTCTAATTATAAATATTTCTTAAAATGCTTCATAGTCTCCTCGGCCTGAGAAAACAGATATAAATTACATAAATCAGGCATTTTAAGAGATGCTTAATTTCCCCTAGCTGTTCTCTCCCAGCAATGAATGGGGCTTTCTTTCCCCTGATTAGTCATTACTTGGAGAGAATGAGGCGATTACTGGGCCCAGAATCATGGACTTGAATGAGGTATCAGAGGTCAGACAGCTATATATCTACACCTCACCTGCAAAACAGAGGGCTAGAGATGTGTGCAAGGTGGAGGCCTGGGCCAGAGGTTCTCCCCCAGCAGGCCCAGCCCAGCCATTACACCATGGACAGCAAGGGCCACACACAGATGCTCCTCCACAGCCATGGCTGAATTTCCTGCCTGTCCCTCAGTCACTCCAAAGCCTAGTGCAAGCAGACCTCATTTAATTGCATTTTGCTTCACCGTGCTTCACAGATACTGCATTTTTTACCAAAAGAAGGTGTGTGGCAACCCTGCATCATCAGATAATGGTTAGCATTTTTTAGCCATAAAGTATTTTAAAATTAAGGCATTTATATTTTTTAGATTTATGCTATTCCATACATAATAAACTATAGCATAGCATAAACCCAAATTTTACATGCACTGGGAAACCAAAAAATTCATGTGATCGCTTTATGTGGTGGTCTGCAACCTCTACAATATCTCCTAATTTAAATGCAGCAATGGGGGTTCCCAGGTGGCACAGCAGGTGAAGGATCCTGTGTTGTCACTGTGGCACATGTTCAATCCCTGGTCTGGGAACTTCTGCATTCTGCAGGCACAGCCAAAAATAAAAGGCTTTTTTTTTTTTTTTTTTTTTTTAATGCAGCAACAGAGTAGCTTCTTTTGGTAAACCTCAATGCAAAAGCAGTGGAATTTCTTGCCTGTATCACCCCTCCCCTGAGCCCTGAAGCCTTATGAGTCCTCTGTGATAATGCATGTCTGAACACAGTGACCTCCAGAATGTTCGTGGGGTCAGTCAACTTGGGAAGGAGAAACCTTAGGAGATGCTGGCAGGCAGTCGACCCTGGAGAGATGAGGCTAACCACATACCCAGGCCTAAAAACTGAGAATCTGCTGGCCATTTGGAACCAGATGGCCCTGAGGGCCCAGTCCACTGTCCATACCTCAGACAAGTCAGACCTTACAAACTTTCCCCACCCCCACAAGTCCAGACCACAGGCTCCCAGAAGATGCTCGCCACAGTGCCAAGTGAAACAGCCACGGAGCTTCTGTGTAACCTGGTAAGCAGCAGGGCTGGCTTGCACGTCCCTGAGGAGGCAGGGACTTCTGCGTCCTCCACTGATGACAAGGATGCACCTGGTCTTAGGAAAAGCAGAAAACCCTTCCGGGGGCTCACTTTGGGTGAGGAGAGCAGTGTAGACACAGGGCTGGCCACACACCTCCCCAGGGGGTCAATGCCAGGACCACCCATGCTGGCAAAGCCTGAGGCCACAGTCACTGTCCCTTATTGGCATGGGACTGGCAGGACTCCACCTTTGGAATGTTTTTCTCTTTCCTTTCTTTCACCCCTCAGTTGTCCATGCAAAAGACTAATCCTTCATCAACTCCAGGGTGAGAAAGTACAGTCTGCATGCTCCACCTAATGAGCCCTCGGGGTCCTGCTAGTCACATGCCCAACAGCATCCAGGAGGTGGGAGATGCAGCCCAGTTCCCAGGGAGTCTTTAGTCTTCTCCAAATTGGAGGAACTTCCTTTAGCCTGTTTTCACAGAGCTCACCAACAATTACGGATAAACGACAAGAATCACTGCCATAGAAGGACCCCCCTCCTTCTCACCCAGGCCTCCTTATTCCCCTCCAAAAAAAAGTTAAGCAAGTTCCTCTAAGCTGGGACTTCAGCTATAAGTGTAAAGGGTAAATCCATCAACTGACAAACTGACAAGGCAGGGAAACCAGGCTAGTGGTGAGTGCCTTTTACTAGAACGACTGAGCTCTTTAGAACTGAAGAACTCACTGAGCATGCTCTCACCCAGTCCTCCCCCCAAACCTACACGAGGGCCAGAGCAGAGATTTTCCCCTTGGGGGCCACCTCGGACTGCACCCACAGTCATACCGCTGGTCACCCCATCCAAATTGGCTGGAACTTGTCCATTTTTTTCCCCTGTTCAGGGATTATTTTTTTTCAAGAGACAGCATGATATTTAAAAGACCGGCAAAACACCCCAATGCTCAGGGTAGCACTGTTCATTGGCTATTTACAATAGCCAAGACATGGAAGCAACCTAAGTGTCTGTCGACAGAGGACTGGATAGAGAAGATGTGGTACATGTACATGATGGAATGTTAGTCATCAAAAAGCATGAAATAATGTCATTTGCGGCAACATGGATGGACCTAGAGTTAATTTTACTGAGTGAAGTAATTCAGAAAAAAAAAGATACAAATGAACTTATTTCCAAAACAGAAAGATACTCAGAAACTTAGAAATCAATCTTACCATTACCAAAGGGGAAAGGGTGGTAGCGGGAGGGATAAATTAGGAAGTTGGGGTTAACATATACCTAAAACATATACCTAAAACAGATAATTAACAAGGACCTACCGCCCAGTAAGGGTCCTTTTGCTGTAATTTTGTAATATTCTATAAGGCAAGATAATCTGAAGACTACAAAAATGTATAATCAGGGCTGCATACCTGAAACTAACATGATATTGTGAATCAACTATACTTCAATAAAAAAAATTTAAAGAAAAAAAAATGACTGGCAAAATAAATATTCAAATTTATACATTTTAAAAAGAAAAAAGTTGACAATGTAGATGTTGAACAATTTTTTTTTAATTGCGTTGCTCCATACTTCAATAATACACATATTCTCCAAGCATCCCATCACCACTAGAGGAACAGTGGGGAAATGTACTATCACAGTGGCCTTTGGACTCCCAAGATAAAAGGGTACTGACTCAACCATGGGGCAGGGGGGTTGAGGGGGGCTGTGGGGCAGGAGGCACATGACATCCCAGGACACAGTCTTTTGTGTGGTCTCATCCACAAGTCTGGACATGCCTGGCCAGTCCCAAGCTTCCTTTAAGATTCAGGATAGCCCCATGTCATAGGCAATTTCTAAAATGGAATCACAGAGATGATCTGGATAAATCCTTGGTGTGTTAGTCCCAGGGCAGCAGAGCTGGGATCTTCACAGTGGTAGCAAGACCCAAGCTGGCAGGGAGAGCACTGGGACAACCACCCCTAAACTCATCCCTGTAGCTAAGAAACAGTCTCACTAAGGGATGAGTGGGTCTCTTCACACCCATCCCTAGGACCATGTGAAACTGTGCAGTGATCTAATGAAACACTTGAATGAAACAGAAAAGAAAAAGAATTTCAGCGGTCTCCCTTGAAATTTCATAAAAGGTAATACAGCATCTTAGGCAAGCATATTCAACTGGACATCAACTATCCATCACATTTATAAGGAAAAGCATGTAAGAATAAACTAAGCTCAAACGGAAAATACTTCTTTGCAAAAAGAGACTCAAAATCCTTCAAACTGAGAAAATGAGTTTACTTTAGACTTATCTGCTAAAACCAAGATATATGTATTTAGAACTTACATTAGCACAAAGGTACACTTGACTTATCAGAATGTGAGCTAGTGGAGAGCATCTATAAGAGCAAGCACAAGGGATTTGTGGGATCATGCAGTTTTACTAGATGAGGCCTTGGAGACATGCGAGATCGACTATCTCCTTTTCTCACCAGTGGCCTAGAGAATGATGGAGCCATGCCCTGTCAAAGGTGGCCAGCGTGGCTACTGCAGGAGGAAATGCATGGTCCACTCCCTCCTAATCCCAGTCTTTACCACTGACAACCCAGCCCCTGCCCCAAGAGATACCATATGCAAGCCAACCAACTAAACACACCTCCACAACACCAGCAGCATCAGCCTATCTCTCATTTTCAGTATTTTTAAAACTAGTTTTCAACCCATGGATCCAGTCTGTTAAAGACCTCCATCCTCAAAGAGTGGTAACGGCAGCTCCTTCCTGGCCTACTCCATCTCATATATGTTAAAGCCATCTCATTCTTGGTCTGACAGACAGATTGCTTGGCAGACACGGCAGTCTACCAAGGGCAAAGGAAACTCCACATTCATGTTTCAAGGGCAAAATGTTTTCAAGTGGGATATACCATAAAAAGGAATCAGTGTGTTCTGCCTCCTTCCAATGCCTATGGCTCTCAGGATTCCCTCTGAGTAGGATACTCTGTGGTCATCTTCAGGGATGGACAGCTCCCAAAAGGATCTGGTGGCCCCTTTAATGGAATGGCACATCCCCCCTAGTCACCTAAAATGCTCCAAATGAGGCACAAAGCTGAACAGTAATTTCCACTTGCCCCTTTGAAATCAAGAGTTTGATTTCACATGCATTTTTGACAGAATAAAGAAATAAGAGTTCCCAATGTGGCACAGCAAGTTAAAGGATCCGGCATTGTCTCTGCAGTGGCTCACGTCGCTGCTGAGGCAAGGATTTGATCCCTGGCCTGGTGCAGTGGGTTAAGGAGCTGGTGTTAGCTGCAGCTGCAGCTCAGATTTGATCCCTGGCCCAGGAACTTCCACATGCTGAAGGTCCAGCCAAAAAAAGAAGTAGTATAAAGAAATATCCAGTCATAGCATCTGGACAGTTGTCTAGTAGAAGACCTATTCCATCCAAGTGTGTGTTTTCATGAGGAACCTGGGGAGGATGTCTGGGTCTTGGTTTTCAGACCACATCCAGATGCCCTGGGACACGCCCATCCCAGCATGGCAAGAAGACCCTCCCTACAGGCACTCACCTCTCTAGCCTTACCAGGAACTTTCTGATGAGTAACATGGCACACACTTAAAACCAGACTCAGCACATTTAAGTGAGTACAGAGGTGCCTCTTCCCTCCTGTTTTCATTTTCTTCCAGCAAAGAAACAGACAGGATTCAACATTTGCTTTTCTCCATCAGAGAAACTTGAAGCCAATAACCCTGGCAAGGCAGGCAAATAACCACCCTAGGAAGTGCCACTGACAGAGTCCCAGGGTTTAAGTCAATAGCTGTCAAACCCAAGAGAAAACATGATTTGGGGGGGGGGGGGTGCATTTCCACTGGCTGTCCTAGCTGGTACTATTCTGTCCCTGCCAGGACTAAGATGCAGGCGGGGAGTTCCAGGAGGCCAAGTCACTCCTCCTTCAGTCAACACTTTTCCCTCCTGCAGTCTGAGCAGGCCCTGAATCTTGAGACTAGGACCAACCATCATTCTCCAAAGTCACAGAGCTATTAAAGCCATCTCCCTGCCCTATGGAGGGAGGCCCACATTCTCTGGCCAAAGTACATCCTTCCTTCAATTTCCAGCTCCTGATAGACAGGCTGGCGCACAGGCACACACACACACACCCAGTTTGGGGACTCTCCATCCTTTCCCAAGGTGGCTCAGGTAGAGGTCCACCACGATGCGTTTAGCACGCCCCCTGCTGGCCCCTCGGGAGCTGACTCAGCCTTTATGCTCCAGGCCTAAAACAGGAATTTAAACGACCTTAAGATCAAAAAGGAACAAGAAAACCCAAGGCAGTTTTGGCTTCTTAGAATAGGAAGATATGATACTCTAACCATAAAAGGGGGATGAAGAGGCTTTCAAGTTATGATATTTGAAATTTTTAGGGAACAAGTAGCTAATACCTCAAGATTTAGTGGAAATACTTGTATCTGTATTTTAACAAGTACCACAATGAGTTAAATCAAAAACATTACAGTGAATATTTTCACAGGTCTTTCGGTGAAAAATAAATGGATCTGTGGCCAGAGTGGTTTCACAGACTCAATTTTAAAGAGTTCAGAGGCTCAAAAACCAATTGCATTACTATTGAGACTACTTTCATTATAGAAAAATCTCAGCCATGACTTAAGAGGTCAAGTTTTAAAGCAACTGTATACAGCAGGGGCAAAGCCACTGAAAAGACACACATTTGGAGGCAATTCTGCTACAAGGCTTCCTGTCACACTCAGCCTTGCCACAGTGAATAAATCTGGCAACCTCAGGAGGTAAGAGGCCAGGCACACACTGCTCCTTCAGAGGGGTGTGCCCCTCCCCCTCCCCACAAGGGGAGAACAGACAGTTCAGCTTTTCAGAGACTCTAGCCTTCATCTTCACTATGGCTGAAGGCCTCCAGTTACTACCTAAGGTGACAACTGCCATACAGGATCCAGGCTGAGACCCACATGTGGCAAGACGCCATCACTGCCACCATGCTGAATGTCAAGGCCAAAGGTTTCTTCTCATCAATCCCGGGTTTGAAGGCTTCACCTTCCTGACCAGACTCAAACTTCTGTGGGGCCTATGGTATTAAATTCTTGACAGACTCAATATCATCACACTAATAATTTAAGGCATGTTTATTTGAACCAATGAGGAGAATTCATTAATTATTAAATTCACAAATGTCAATATTTGTTGTCCCTCATTGAATATCGTTTCAGTTATGATAGGCTTGAGTAGATGTGCAACTGTCTTGGGAACTTGCTTACTTGTGTTCCCATAACAGTCAGTACTAATGGAACTCTCATACACAATGATGATAGCAAGATGTTGGCACTTAGGGGGGAAATTCCTTCAGAGCTTTCTGTGCCGTGCAGGTTGGTATCAGCCTCTGCACACTCTCAACCCTCTTCAGGTGTTGAATTGGCCTTGGAGGCTTGTGGGCCCCAGAGCTGTTGCAGTAAGGAAAGGAAAGGCATGGAGGGTCCCAGACTTTCTCCAGGGCAGGTGACTCCCAGACCCATCCTGGTGGGGGAGGGGGAGGGGTGAAGGAGAGGAAGACCTGCAGATTTTCCTAAAGCAATCAAGGCCTGTGAAGATCTAGGCCACACTGTCTACCTTTTCCTGAAAACATCATCTGCCACCTTGAACATAACAATATCTTGTTTTCATCTCATGGCTCACTTTCATTTATAAAAATTAAAGCCAGGTAATAACCACTTAAGGGTCATGCATGACTTTCCCCTGGATGCATGTGATGTGGATGAAGTGATTCCCAGATCTGTGGGGATCTAACAAGTTTCCTTTCAGCCACTCTCAAATCTATTCACTCTCAAGCCAAGAAATAAAAATAAAAACTGTTTTCGCCTGTGTAAAGCTGGCAAGTTTCGAGAGCAAAGGCAAATCCATTTTGTTGCAAAGATTCTCAAAGGGCTGCAATAGCTGCACGGGAGGAGGGTGCACTTGAGCGGTGGTGTCCAATGAAGGAAAGTTTTTGTTAATGATGACATCACTGACATCTCCCGAATTTAAAGGAGCACTTAAAGCAGAGCAGATGCAACATTCCCCCCTCCAGTGGGAAGATACTGGGGAAGGCCTCCGGGTTCACAGCCAAATTGCATTAACCGTTCCCCCGCTGTCCGGCCAGACCCAGTGGAAAGAGCGAGCGGCGCATCGGGCCGCGATGGCCCACGCAGCCACAGCCCGGGAACCGGCTGGCGGCCTCACGCGCTGCTGCCCGGCCATGCCTGGGAGTCTGCCAGTGCCCCGGGACCCCGGCGCGCGCACCCGGACCGAGGGACCAGTGCCCCCGGGCCTGGCATCACGTTCCAGTGCAGACAGCTTAGGGGCCCAGAGGAGACACGGTCTGCGACCCGGCGTGAGCGCCGCGCCCTGCCCGGGAGACGCGCGCGGCGCCGGGCCGAAGCCGGTGGCCGCGGCACCCGAGGACTCCAGAGCCGAGCCCGCAATGCAGACTCGCTGGCGAGCTCCGCGCCGGGCCCGCGACCACCGTGCCCCCGCGCCCTGGTCCCGAGGCAGCCCGGCCCTGTGGCCACCTGCTTCGCCGCGAAGCCGCGGAAGAACCAGGCGCCGCGCTCGGACCGCGCACCTGCGGGGCCCGCGGCCCCAGCCCCACCGCCGCCGGCAGCACCGCGGCCAGCGCCGTCTCACCTGCCGCGCCGCGCCGCTCCGCTCCGCCAGCCCGCAGCGCCGCAGCCGCCGCTACCCGACTTCCATTTTCTCTCGCTTTAAAGGAAAATCGGATCAGCTGTTTGCTGGCGCTCAGATTCCGCGGCCCCCTCCCAGCTGCCGCTCGCGGTCCGGGGGCCTCTCCTCCCCCGCCTTCTCCCGCGCTCCGCTCCGCCCCTCGCTCCCCTCCTCTCCGCCCGCGGCCGCGCGCAGCGCCCGCCTCCTGGCTCCGCCCGCAGCCACAGCGCGCGCCCCCTGACGTCACCGGCCGCAGCTGCGCCCCGCCCCCGCCTCCCGAGGACGTGCGCGCGCCCCACCCCACCGACCTGTTCCGAGCGCGCGTGTTCGCGCCCGCCCGGGCGCAGCGGATCTGGACTCCGGAGAGACCGCTGGGCAGCCCTTGTTTGCATCCCTGCGCCTGCGTTCCCACGCTCCGGCACTGGCCCTTCCAGGTGCCTCTAGGCATGTGCCTCAGGGACTGGAGGAAACGCTGCATAAACAACCAGCCTTTGCAAGTCTCCCTGCCCCACACTGTCTGCGCCGACCTTTATCATTTCTTCCTGCTCACTTTCTTCCTAAGCATCCCAAACTTTCTCCCATCCATTTCCTCAGCTCTATTCCCAAACCCTGCTTCCGGGCCAAAGCATCACTTCTAATCTGAAGTTGGTCCTTTTGCCTCAAACCGGCTTCCTGCCCTTTTCCGTTTCTTGCCTGCCTCTTAATACTTTTTCACACCACTTCAGATGGTCTTTCTCGCTGATAGCAAAGCCTAACCACTACTTTCGACCCACTCTCGCATCACCCTCTGGGTATAACCACGCCCCCCGCTTCCAAATAATACGGTATATTACAGTTTACTAATTACCATCCTCATTAATTTTTTGACAATTGTGTCACTCAGTGTAGGACTTCTTGTTTGGCTTTAAACATTATATACATATATGTGCACATGTATATAAAGTGGATGTGTGTGTATACATATACACACAAACATATGTGTTTAGCAACTTATATAAATTACTAAATATGTATTATGTTTAATAATTTATTTGCCATCTTAATGTATGGTAAAACTGATATTTTTTGGATATGCAGCTCTGTGAGTTTTCAAACCTGTAAGCACCAGTACAATTAGGATACATCAACCAGAGAACTCCCTCCTGATGCCCTTTTATAGCCTCCTCAAACCCTAATACATTCTGACATATGGCAAAGACTGATATATTCTCCATTCCTGTATTTTTGTCTTTTTGAGAATGTTGTATACATAGGATTATGCAATATCCAACATTTTGAAACTGACTTTTTTATTCACTATTATGCCTTTGAGATTCACCCATGTTGTTGTGTATCAATAATTCTTTTTATTATTGCATACTATCCCATTATTTGTACCACACTTTGTTTATTCATCCATTGAAAGTTTCCAGTTTAAATTTTGGTAAACTCGTTTAATGTTATAGGAACCCTAAAAACAGATTTCCAGAGTGTCTACACCATTTTCATAACCACTAGAAATATGTGAATCCCACTTTGCTGTATTCTTGTCAGTACTTGATATTTGCTATATGTCAGGCATTCTCATAGTTCTGGAGATATTTAATTATTGCTTTAATTTTTAATTTTCTAATCAAAATTATTTGCTTATGTGCTATTTGTATATCTTCTTTGGTGAGATGTTTGTTCATATCTTATATCCATTTAAAATTGTTTTTTTCCTTGTTGAGTTTTAAGGGTTCTTTGTATATTTTGTATAAATGTACTTTATATGATACCTGTGGCAAATAGTTACAAGTATGAGGCTGGTCTTTTTGTTCTCTTGACGGTGTCTTTGGCAGACTAGAAGTTCTTAACTTTAAAAAAGTCTACCTTGGCATTTTTTTTTCTTTTAGAATCATACTTTTAGTATTATATATAAAAAATCACCAAACCCAAAGTCACATAGATTTAAGTTCATGCTTTTTATTTGAAGTTTTATTTCACATTTTACATTTAAGTCTGTGATCCATTTTTACTTAATTTTGGTATAAGGTTTGTGTGTGTCAAGATTTTTTTTTTTGGCATGTGAATGTTCACTTGTTCCCGCATTATCTGTTGGAAAAAAAAAATCCTTTCCCTGTTGAATTGCCTTGCTCCTTTATCAAAGATCAGTTGACTGTGTTTGTATTGGTCTGTTCTGTTGCACTGATCCATATATCCATTCTTTAACCAATACTGTCGATGACTATAGCTTTTCAGTAAGTCTCAGAAGTCGGGTAGTATCATTCTCCTTTGTTCTTTTTAATGTTATGTTTGCTATTCTAGTTCTGCTTTTTCATACAAACTTTATAATGTGTTTGTAGATAACTACAAAATAGTTTGTTCGGATTTTGATTGGGTTTCCATTCAATCTGTAGATCAAGTTTGGAAGAAGTGACGTATTAACAATATTGAGTCCTTCAATCCATGAATATTAAATAGCTCTCCATTTAGTTAGATTGTCTTTGAATTGTTCAGAAATGTTTTGCAGGTTTCTATGTAAAATCCCATACATATTTTGTTAGAGTTATGTGTAAATATATTTTTATGGAGCCATTGTAAATGATACTGCTTTTTAATTTCTAATTTCAATAGTTTATTGCTGGAATATAGGAGTGCAGTTGGCTTTTGTATATTAACCTTGTATCTCGCAACATGGCTAAACTTGCTTCAGGAATATTTTGAGGGAGTCCTTGGAATTTTCTACCAGAATATTGTCACCTTCTAATAGAAACAATTTAATCTATTTATTTCCAATCTATATGCATTTTCTTATCTTATCAAGCTAGCTAGGACTTCCAGTGTTATGTGGACTAGGAATGATAAAAGAGGGCATCCTTGCCTTGTTCTTGATTTTTAGGAGGAAACATTCAGTTTCTCACCATTAAGTGTGATGTTGCAAAAACATGCATGTCAAAACTAAACCAAAATTGGAATTTCCTCTGTGTTCCATTGGATTAAGAATCTGACTGCAGCAGCTCGGGTCGCTGTGGAGGTACAGGTTCAATCCCAGCCCGACACAATGGTTAAAGGATCTGGCATTTGTGCAGCAAGTCTCAGCTGTGGTTCAGATTTGATCCATGGCTGGCCTGGGAACTTCCATATGCTGTGGGTATAGGCATAAAAATAAATAAATAAAATAGAAGTGTCAAAATGGTAGAGCCAGGAGTTTCCTGGTGACCTAGTGGGTTAAGGATCTGGCATTGTACCTGCTGTGGCTCAGGTCACTGTTGTAGCACAGGTTTGATCCCTGTTCCTGAAACTTCTGCATGCTGCAGGTTTGGCAAAAAAAAAAAAAAAAGGATGGAGACAAACCATCAAGAGATAATAGCCCAGTGCAACTTTAGAAACTATGTGAGGAAGTGGAGGAAAGACAAAAGAAAGACAAAGGTGGCCTACAGTTTAAAGTAAATCCCTTCTATTTCACTTACAGTGTTTATCATGCATGACTTTTTTTTGGTTTCTTTTTAGGGCCACACCTCTGGCATATGTAAGTTCCTGGGCTAGGGGTTGAACTGAAGCTGCAACTGCAGGCCTACACCACAGCCATGGCAACACCAGATCCTTAACCCACTGAGCAGGGCCGGGGATCAAACCCACAACCTCAAAGACACTATGTTGGGTTCTTAATCCACTGAGCCACAATAGGAACTCCCTGCATGACTTTCTAAAACAGTATGGAGTTCCCGTCCTGGCACAGCAGAAATGAGTCTGACTAGGAACCATGAGGTTGCAGGTTCGATCCCTGTCCTCATTCAGTGAGTTAAGGATCCTACGTTGCCGTAAGCTGTGGTATAGGTGGCAGATGAGGCTTGGATCTGGTGTTGCTGTGGCTGTGGCTATGGCATAGGCCAGCAGCTGTGGCTTTGATTCAACCCCTAGCCTGGGAACCTCCATATGCTGCCAGTGTGGTCCTGAAAAGCAAATAATAATAATAATAATAATAATTTAAAAAATAAATAGGAGTTCCCATCGTGGCTCAGTGGTTAACGAATCTGACTAGGAACCATGAAGTTGTGGGTTCGATCCCTGGCCTTGCTCAGTGGGTTAAGGATCTTGCATTGCTATGAGCTGTGGTGTAGGTTGCAGACTCGACTTGAATCCCACATTGCTGTGGCTGTGGTGTAGGCTGGTGGCTATAGTTCCGATTAGACCCCTAGCCTAGGAACCTCCATATGCCGCAGAAGTGGCCCTAGAAAGGCAAAAAGACAAAAATAAAAATAAAAATAAAATAAATTAAAAAAATAAAAAATAAATAAAAACAGTCTTATTGAGGTATGATTGGCATAAATAAACTGAACTGAATATACTTAAAGAGTACAATTTGATAAGCTTTGACACTGTATGTACTCAAGACCCTATCACCACTATCAAGGTGGTAAATATTTCCATCATCCCCAAGTTTTCTGGTGGCCTCTTCATGCTCCTCCCAACTCATCCCTTCTCTTCCCAGGCAACCACTGCTCTGCTTTCTTTTCCTTTTTCCTTTTTTTTTTTGTTTTGTTTTTTAGGGCCACACCTGTGGCATACAGATATTTTCAGGCTAGCTGTTGAATCAGAGCTGTAGCTGCCAGCCTACACCAGAGCCACAGCAACACCAGATCCTCCCAGCCATCTGTGGCCTATACTGTAGCTCACAACAACACCAATCCTTAACCCACTGAGCGAGGCCAGGGATCCAACCCACATCCTCATGGATACTGGTCGGGTTCGTTACTGCTGAGCCACAACATGCAATCCCTGCTCTGCTTTCTGATGTTGACATTACAAAGTTAGTGTTTCTGCATTCCTTGAAGTCATTTTTCTCCTTTGATAGTGCTTTTTTCTACTATTAACCTATATACTTTTAGATCTCTTTTACTAGTATTTTATTTAGGATAATGACATCTACATGCATGAATGAGGCAAGTCACATGGCCATGCCCAAATCCAAAGAGGCTAGGAAGGTGCAATACCACCATGTGGACAGCCCTCATCCCTACTGCAATCCACTCTTCTGTCACAAAACACTCAGTTCTGTCTCTTACACGCAGAAGAGCACACGTGTATCCTCCCCAGGAAGGACAAGCCAAACACCTGCATGGTAATTACGTCCAGCTCAAGGCAATTCTGAAATCTGCCTGGATAGATACACAAGGGTCATCTACTCTAAGCATGGGAAGTGACTGAGAAGGTTCTAACTTGGTCATTGGGAAGAGAGTCTCTCCAGTTTTCGGTGCCCACGTGTCCATCCTTTGTCAGACTCTTTCTGTACCTTTATCGACCTAGCCATGTCTGAAACATTGGACATTGGACAGTGTTTCTTCTTTGGTTGCTGAATAGACTTCTAGACAGTTTGGGGACCTAATGTTTGCTTCAAGTCCTGGACAGTTGAAAGAGCTTTTAGTCTAGGTGCCTGATTTTCTAAGAATTCAGCCTGCTTAAAATCCATCTGATTCTTTGTTGGTTATCTTCTGTTTGCCCTTATAAGTCCTCTTCATCTTTCCATGTGCTGCCCAGTGCCTGTGGAGTCCAACTGCATTCTCTCTGGCGTCCAGTTGGGTTTGGCCAACTGATAGCACTGGCAAGAGATGAGAGGGAGGAAACTGAATAAGGTTGGATGATACATTGCCCTGTTTCCTATCAGTGAGATTGCCACAGGCTGGCAAACTAGCATAATCTAGCCTAATTTCCAAGGTGGTAGAACCTGCACTCTACCAAGTACGTGGAATGAGATTTTTTGCAAAGAATTCATATCCACTCCAGGAAGTGTGGCCTCTATTATTCACCTAGAATCATCTGAACAAAATGCAATTGTTCCTTCCTAAATGTTTTGTGTAATGTCTTTATTAAACCATCTGGGACTCTTTTTTTTTTTTTTGGTTGTTAACTTATGTTCATAGCTTTTTGTTGTGGTATAATATCCATATAGCACAAATACCATACTGGTTCATACAGGTATGGTTCAATAAGCCTTGTCAAATGCATACATCCATTTAGCTACACTCCTATCAAGATGTAAAATATTTTTTTCACTCTGGAAATTTTCTAACTCAAGATTTTATTTTTGCCCATCTTAGGTCTTTTGCATTTTTATAGAATTTGATATTTCCACTAAAATATCTGCTGGGATATTTATTGGAGTTGTCTTTGATCCTACAGATCACTTTGGATGAAAATCATCATCCTAAACATACTGAATGTTCTAATCCATTAATATGATATATAATTTATTTACTGAGGTCATCTTTAACTTCCCTCAAAATACTATGCAGTTTTAAGTGTATACATCTTTTTTTTTTTTTTGTATTTTTAAGGCCACACCCACAACACACGGGAGTTCCCAGGCTAGGGGTCCAATTTCAGCAGTAGCTGCCAGTCTATACCACAGACATAGCAACACAGGATCCAAGCCATGACTGCAACCTACACCACAACTCACAGCAACATCATCAGATCCTTAAGCCACTGAGCAAGGGCAGGGATTGAACCCTCGTCCTCATGGATACTAGTTGGATTAATTACCGCTGAGCCATGATGGGTATGTACATCTTCTACATGTTTTGTTAAATTTATCCGTAAGTGTTTATCTCTAACTATTCCTACTATTGTGAATGGTATGTAATTTTCCAATTGGGTTTTGCTTGTATAAAGAATATACTTGAGAGGAGTTCCTGTCGTGACGCAGTGGTTAATGAATCCGACTAGGACCCATGAGGTTGTGGGTTTGATCCCTGGCCTTGCTCAGTGGGTTAAGGGTTCGGCGTTGCCTTGAGCTCTGGTGTAGGTCACAGATGCGGCTCAGATCTGGTGTTGCTGTGGCTCTGGTGTAGGCTGGTGGCTACAGCTCTCATTAGAAACCTAGCCTGGGAACCTCCATATGCTGCGTGTGCGGCCCTAGAAAAGGCAAAAAAAAAAAAAAAAAAAAGAAGACAAGAATATACTTGAGGAGTTCCCTGGTGACCTAGTGGTGAAGAATTTGGCATTGTCACTGCTGTGGCTCAGGTTTGATCCCTGACCCAGAAACTTCCACATGCTATGGTTGTGGGAAAAGAAAAAAAAATCTTAAAAAAAGAATACACTTAACGTTGTATATTTACTTTGTCTATTGCAACCTTGTTAAATTTACTCAGATTTTCTTTTTCTTGTTATGGGTTCTTTAGGATTTGCTACAAGTGTGATCACATCATCTGTGAGTAAAGGTGGTTTTACTTTTTAATTTCTACCATTTATGGTTTTCTTTTTCTTGCCTTAATTCACTAGCTTGGACATCCAGTATGATATTGAATTGAAGTGGTGAGCATATATTTTGCCTTTTACCAGCTTTTATAAAGGCAGCATTCTTTTCTCTTGCCAATATGCATGAGGTCAACTGTAGGTTTTTTGTTTGTTTGTTTTGTCTTTTGGCCACTTCTTGGGCCGCTCCCACGGCTTATGGAGATTCCCAGGCTAGAGTCGAATCAGAGCCACAGCAACTCGAGGATCCAAGCCAAGTCTGCAGCCTACACCACAGATCACGGCAATGCCAAATCCTTAACCCACTGAGCAAGGACAGGGATCGAACCCACAACCTCATGGTTCCTAGTTGGATTCGTTAACCACTGAGCCACGACGGGAACCCCTCAACTGTAGGTTTTTTGTAGATGGCTCTTGTTAAATTGGAAAGGATTCTTTTTTATTTTTACTTTGGTGGTAATATTTTATAATAGTTATAAAATATTGTCACGTGTTTTTTTCTGTATCTATTATAATAATTTATGACTTTCTCAGCCTTCTCATCAATGCTAATTTTTAATTTTATTTTTATATTTTTCCTTTAGTTTTATTAGGATATAATTGACATACAGCTCTGTTAAGTTTAAACTTTGTCTAGATACTCATGTTGCAACAGAAGAAAGGCTGGGGGAAAAATGTAATTGTAATGTATACATGTAAGGATAACCTGACCCCCTTGCTGTACAGTGGGAAAATTAAAAAAAATAAAATAAAAAATTAAAAAAAAATAAAGTGAACATGTTGGAAGATAGTATGAGAAAAAGAATTATATGTGTGTATGACTGGGTCACTATGCTGTACAGCAGAAATTGGCACAACACTATAAATCAACTATAAATTAATAAAAATAAAATAAAATAAACCTTTTGTATAGAAAAAATAAAGTATACTGCATAATGATTTGACTTATGTACATCCTGGAATGATTTTCACAATAAGTTTAGTGAACTCAGAGTAAATATGAGTTCATCTCATATAGATACAAAATTAAAGAAATGGGAAAAAAATTTCCTCGTGATGAGAATTTGTAGGATTTACTCTCTCCTACAATATCCTTGTGATGAGATTTGTAGGATAACAATTTTCATATACAATATACAACAGTGTTAATTGTGTTTTCATGCTGTGCATTGCATCCCTAGTACTTCTTTATCTTATAATTGGAAGTTTGTATCTTTTGACTGCCTTCATCCAATTTCTACCCCCCAACCCCCACCTCTGGTAACCATAAATATGATCTTTATGAGTTTGCTTGTTTTTGAAGCAAAAGTGACCTACAACACTGATCTACAACACTGTATTGGTTCGTTACACAACACAGTGATTCCATATTCTGTGCATTTCAAAATGATCATCATGATAAGGTTCATGATGATCTGTCACCACACAAAGGTATTACATAGATATTGACTATGTTCCCCACATTGTACTTTTCATACCTGTGACTCATTTGTTTTGCAACTGGAAGTTTCTACCTCTTAATCTTTCTCTCCCTTACTTTACTCCCCCAACCTTCTTCTCCTTTGGCAACCACCTATTTCTTCTCTGTATTTATAACAATGTTGCTATTCTGTTGTTTGTTCATTTGTATTGTTTTTAGACTCCACATATAAGTGAATTATGCAGCATTTGTCTTTCTGTGTCTCACTTCTTTCACTTAGTATAATACCCTCCAGCTCCATCCATATTTTTGCAAACGGCATTCTTTCTTTTATGGCTGAGTAATATTCGTGTGTGTGTGTGTGTGTGTGTGTGTGTGTGTGTGTGTGTGTGTGTGTGTGTGAGAGAGAGAGAGAGAGAGAGAAAGAGAGAGAGAGAGAGAGAGATCTTTATGCATTCATCTACTGTATTGCTTCCATATCTTAGGTTTTGTAAATAATGCTGCAATGGACACATGGGTGCATATATCTTTTCTATTAGTGTTTTTGTTTTCTTCAGATAAATACCCAGGAATGCAAATGCTGAATCATATATTAGTTCTATTTTTAATTTTTTGAGGAACCTCTATACTGTTCTACACAGTAGCTGCACCAATTTACATTCCCATCTGCAGTGCACAAACGTTCCCTTTTCTCCACATCCTCACTAACACTTGTTATTTGTTGTCCTTTGGACAACAGCCATTGTGACATGTGGGAGGTGATATCTGATTGTTATTTTGATTTGTACTTCCTTGATGATTAGTGATGTGGAGTATCTTCTCATGTACCTTCTTCTTTGGAAAAAAATGTCTATTCAGATCCTCTGCCCATTTTTTAAAATTGGGTTGTTTGTTTTTTCATGTTGAGTTGTATGAGTTCTTTGTGTATTTTGGAGATGAATTCCTTATCAGATATACTGTTTGAAAATATTTTCACTCATACAGTCAATGGCCTTTTCATTTTAGAGATTGTTTCCTTTGCTGGCAGAAATTTTTAGTTGGTTGAGGTCCCATTATTTTGGGGTTTTATTTTTATTTTTTGCTTTTGTTTCCCTTGCCTAAGGTGACATATCCAAAAGCATATTATTAAGACTGATGTCAAAGAGTTTACTGCCAATATTTTCTTCTAGAAGTTTTATGGTTTCAGGTCTTACATTCAGGTCTTCAATCCATTTTGAATTTATTTTTGTGCATGGTCTAAGAGAGCAGTCCACTTGATTCTTTTGCTTATAGGTCTCTAGTTTTCCCAACACCATTTATTTGAATATCCTACTTTTCCCCATTGTATGTTTTTGCCTCCTTTGTCATAGATTAATTTCCCATATAAGTATGTGTTCATTTCAGGGCTCTCTGTTCTGTTCCATTGATCTAAGTTTCTGTTTTTGTGCCAGTACCATATTGTTTTGATGACTGTACCTTTGTAGTATAGTTTGAAACCAGGGCACGTGATACTTCCTGCTTTGTTCTTATTTTCCAAAATTGCTTTGGCTATTTACGATCTTTACTGTTTCCATAGAAAATTTAGATTTTTTTTTTCATTTCTGTGAAAAATCCCGTTGATATTTTGATAGGGATTGCACTGAATCTGTAGTGCCTTGAATAGTTTGGCCACTTTAACAATATTAAGTCTTCCAATCCATGAACACAGTGTGCCTTCCCATCTGTGCCATCTTCAGTTTTATTCATCAGTGTTTTATAGTTTTCCAAGTACAGGTCCTTTACCTCTTTAGTTATATTATTCCTAGGTATTTTTTTCTTTTTGATGCAATTGTAAGAGAGATTATTTTTAAGAAAATAATTCTTTTTATTTTTAAGAAAAAATTACTTTTCTTTCTGATAGTATGGTGTTAGTATACAAACATGCAAAAAATTTCTGTGTATTAATTTGATATCCTGAAACTTTACCAAATTCATTGATGAGTTCTGGTACTTTTTTGGACACTGACTTTTTAAAAAATAAACTAATAATGCATTCCTGGGATACAGCCTACTTGTTCATGACAGATTTTTATATTTTGGTAGGTTTGATTTCTTAGAGTTTTATTAAAGATTTTAGTATATTTGTTCATTGTATTTGATCTGTAGTTTTCCTTTCCTGCCAATATCCTTCTCTGGTTTGATTTCAGGGTTATACTCAACTCATAAAATGAGATAGGAATTGTTTTAATTTTGTCTACTTTCTGTATAAGATTGTTGTTATGTCTCCCTTAATTAAGCATCCAGTTTCTTTAACAGATATATCTAGACTTTATATTCCTTTTTGTGTAATTTTTGGTGGTACTTTACAAAGAATTTCATCTAAATTGTTGAATTTTTTGTAAAAAAGTAAAGTTTATAGTATTTCCTTATTATCCTTTTATGTCCATAGGATTTGTTGTGATATACCTCTTTCCTTACCGGTAATAATAATCTTGGGATTTTTTTTGCACTTCTTTGGTCTTGATCTATCTTGTTTGTGTTTCCATTTGATAAATCTTTTCAGAGAATTAGCTTTATATTTAGATCTTTAATTCATTTTGAGTTTATTTTTGTGTATGGTGTTAGGAAATGTTCTGATTTCATTCTTTTACATGTAGCTGTCCAGTTTTCCCAGCAGCACTTATTGAAGGGACTGTATTTTCTTCATTGTATATTCTTGGCTCCTTTGTCACACATTAGTTGACTGTAGGTGCATGGGTTTAATTCTGGGCTTTCTATCTTGTTATGATCTATAGTTCTGTTTTTGTGCCAATACTTTATGATTTTAATCCTGTAGCTTTTTAGTATAGTCTGAAGTCAGGGATCCTGATTCCTCCAACTCCATTTTTCTATTCTGGGTCTTTTGTGCTTCCAAACAAGCTTTAAAATAGTTCTGTGAAAAATGTCCTTGGTAATTTGATAGGGATTGCATTGAATCTATAGATTTCCTTGGGTAGTATAGTCATTTTGATAATATTGATAATATTGATTCTTCCAATCCAAGGTCTTTCCATCTGTTTGTATCAAACATAGGTATTTAAACGTATACATATTCTTCAAAGCACATCCTTAGCTTCAATCCTGGTAGTTGGCTATATTCTACATTTGTTATCATTCAAACTTCCGCTGTGATTTCATTTAGACAGATGACTTAACTAGAGTTCCCACACACTTCACACTCAGTTTTCCTTATTATTAACATCTTACATTATTATTGTCCATTTGTTATAATTAACCAAAATGAATACATTTAAAAAAATTTTATTGGAGTATAGTTGACTTACAATGTTGTATTAGTTTCAGATATACAAAAAAGTGTGTATATATATATATATATATGTATATGTATATATGTATATATACATTTACATACATCTGTTCTTTTTTCCCATACAGGTTTTTACAGACTTTTGAGTAGATTTCCCTGTGCTATACAGTAAGTCTTTGTTAATTATCTATTTTACATCCAGAATTGTGTATATGTTATTCCCATCCTCCTAACTGCCCCCCCCCACAGTTTCCCCTATGGTAGCCATATGTTTGATTTTGAAATCTGAAGTGTGTTTCTATTTTATAAATAGGTTCTTTTGTATCATTTTTGTTACATTCCACATATAAGTGATATTTGTCTTTGACTTACTTCACTTGGTATGATAATCTCTGGGTCTGTCCATGCTGCTGCAAATGGCATTATTTAATTCTTTTTTATGGCTGAGTAGTATTTCATTGTATGTATGGACCACATCTTCTTTATCCATTCCTCTGTCCATGGACATTTAGAGTGTTTCCATATCTTGGCTATTGTAAAGAGTGCTGCAGTGAACGTTGGGTGAATGTTTGTTTTTGAATTATTGATACATTATTTTTAATTAAAGTCCATAGTTCATTTATTTTTAGTTCCCAGATCTCTTTTAGTCACAGGATACCATATTGCACTTAATTGTCATGTCTCCTTTAGTTTCTCTTGGTTGTGAAATTTTCTCAGACATTGCTTGTATTTGATGACTTTGACCATTTTGAATATTGGTTAAGCATTTTGTAGGATGTCCCTTTTTTGGAACTTGTCTGACTTTTTTCCCCTCATGATTAGACTGGGATTATGGATTTTGAGGAGGAAAAGCACAGAGGTAACGTGCCACTCTCATCATATCAAAGGAACATAATATCAACATGATTTATCACTGTTGATGTTGACCTTGACCATCTGGCTGAGATAGTGTTTGTGAGGTTTCTCCACTAAAATTATTCTTTTTTTTCTACCTCTCTTTACTGTACTTTTTGGAAGAGGTTGACTATGTGCAGCCTACACCTAGGGAATTATGCTTCTCCTTGAGTAGGGTATCTACGTAAATTATTTAGAATTCTTCTGCACTGAATATTTTCTTCTTATCCCACATTAATTCATTTATTTAATCATTTTAATATCTGTATGGATGCATGGATATTGATTTTATACATTGGGATATAATATAAAAATATTTTATTTTATTCCCAATTGTTCTGGCTTTGACTATGGAGAGCTTTTTGGGTAATTTTCATGAGTATAATTTTGTTTTCTTATTGAGGAGTAATTGAAGTATACTAAAGTACATAAAATTAAAGTGAAAAAGTTTCATCAGTTCTGACACATGCATACCTATGAAAGCACTATCATGAACAAGACAGTAAAATTTCCCATTATTCCCTAAATTTCCCCTTCAGCACTATCCCTATATAACTCCTAATTTCATTCAGTCACTATACATTAATTTGCATTTTATTATGTGTGTGCATATATATATATCATACAATATACATTTTTACCTGCTTTTTCACTCACATAATTATTTTAAGATTTCATTTATGTTGCATGAATTGCTGAGTACTATTCCATTGTGCAGCTATGCCAACATTTGTTTTTACTCATTTACTCGTTAATAGGCTTATTAGTTGTTTCCAGTATTTGGCTATTACAAAACTGCTATATGCGTTGTCTACAAGTCTTTGTGTGGATATACCCTCTTGATTGCTCTTGAATAAATAAGTAGAAGTAAAGAATTATTTTATATGGTACATGTACATTTACATTTTTAGGAAACAACCAAATTGTTTTCCAAATGGGTTGTATCATTTTATATTCCCACCAGCACAATATGAGTATCCCAATTTATTCATATTCTTATAACACTTGAAAAGGTCAGTGTTTTGTTTTTGTTTTTCAGTGATTCTAATGGTCAAAGCATGGCAAAGTAGTGTGGTCTTTGCATTTCCCCAAAAACTGACACTGTTAGGCACATTTTCATGTACTTATTGGTTATTTGTATTTCTTTCTTTATGCAATATCTGTTCGCATATTTTCCTTACTTTATCACTAGTTTGCCTTTTGTTATTGTTTTGTAAGATTCAGTCTTCTGAACACAAATCCTTTGTCTGATAGGTTCTTTGCAAATATTTTCTCTTAGGCTCTGGCTTGCCTTTTATTTTCTTAATAATTACCTTTGAGGAGCAAAACTTTTAAGTTTGGTGATATTCAATTTTTTATTTTTATTTTATAATTTGGCAAAAACAAGCTCTACTTGAAAACCTAGACAATCATGCCCTGCTACTCTATTTTATTTATCCTTTAGAGCAAATTTTAAGTATGTAAAAAAAACAGATATAGTTGGGAAAGCTTTATTGCCAAGGCTTTAAAGTACAAATAGATATAATCCTACCTGTGATTGGAAAATTGTAGAAGTCATTATTGAGTGAATATTTTACTGCTATGGAAATGCCAAAAAAAGAGGCACATAAAATTGCCAACATTTTTTATTCCTAGGACAAAAACATAAACGAAAGTAATAAATGAATAGACTTTGAATCACAATAATAATGTTGATAACAATTTTCTTCTTCTGTACCAGTAAAGCCCCAGATAAGGAATGATCTCATCTAAAGAATGATAACAGCAATTCACTCCCTTTGGTGTGCATCTTGGCATGAGTGTGGAGGCTTAGAAAGAAAGTTCCGTGAAAGCAAATCTTTAGTTAAGAAGAATGGGAAAACAAAAAAAGAACTGAGTTAGAGCGAAACCACCCACCTATATAAGAAAAGATCCCTTTTAAGAATCCCACAGACACTAATACTGAAAAAAAAAAATACTTGATTGGCCTGAATGATGACAGTGTCCTTGGCCATTTGGCATGTCTTAGTCACTTGATTCCTGCACACCTCCATGAGAGGCCTGGACTAGGTCTCCCTTTATTACCTGATCCCCTGGGGTCCCCGCTCTAGCAGGGGGACCAAGATGATGTTTCAGGTCCCTAGGTGCCAGTGTCACCTCCAAACTCTCCCCACACCTTTATGTTCTCTGCAGACCCACATCCCACAGGCCTGGCCCAGGCCACAGTCCCAGCTCCAGCTCTTCGGGGTGAATGAACAGGTATATCTGAATCTTCCTGGCTTCTGCGATTGAAGGCAAGTCCCTGCCCCTTCAAGTAGAGTCTGTCTTGCTCAGCTTGAGCAGCCATGACAATCTATGATACACTGGTTGGCTTAAATAATAGACATTTGTTTTTCATACTCTGGAGGCTGGAAGGCCAAGGTCAGAGTGCCACCACAGTCAGGTTCTGGTGAGGGCCTGCTTCCTGGCTTGCAGATGCCACCTTCTTGTTCCTCATGTGGTGGAGAGAAAGCAAGCTCTCCAGTGTCTCTTCTCCTAAGGGCACTAATCCATCATGGGGCCTCACCCCCAAGGCCTCATCTAAACCTTAATCACCTCCCAGAGACCCCCATCTCCTCATACCATCACATTGGGGGTTGGGGCTTCAATATATGAATTCTTCTGGGGTGCAAATACTCAGTTTATAGCAGCCTCCAAATAATAGACTAGGGTTTTCGTTGCCCAGCAGCCACAAGAGCAAACAAGAAAGACCCCAGTCCTTGCTTATCCCAGGAGGGGCTGGCCCCTCGTGTATTCAGTGCCAGAAGCAAGGCTTTCTTCTGGCTCATGATGCTTTCTAGGAGGTAGTTAGGAAAGTTGGGATTGTTTACTGGGAATCTGGGGAATGTCCAGAGTGTTAGGAATGTTGGGGATTTCCTGTTGTGGCTCAGCAGGTTAAGAACCTGACTAGTAACTGTGAGGATGTGGATTCAATCCCTGGCCTCACTCAGTGGGTTAAGGATCTGGCAGTACCAGAAGCCGCAGCGTAGGTCAAAGATGTGGCTCATATACAAACAACTTATGCAATTCAACAGCAAAAAAGCTAACAATCCAAATGAAAAATGGGCAAAAGACCTGAATAGACATTTCTCCAAGGAAGATATACAGATGGCCAACAAACACATTTAAAAATGCTCAACATCACTGATTTTTAGAGAACTGCAGGTCAAAACTATCAGGAGATACCACCTCACACCAGTCAGAATGGCCATTATTCATAAGTCCACAAATAACAAATGCTGGTGAGGGTGTGGAGAAAAGGGAACCCTCCTGCACTCTTGGTGAGAATGTAAGCTGGTATAACCACTATAGAGAACATTATTCATAAGTCCACAAATAACAAGTGCTGGTGAGGGTGTGGAGAAAAGGGAGCCCTCCTGCACTCTTGGTGAGAATGTAAGCTGGTATAACCACTATAGAGAACAGTAGGGAGGTATCTTAGAAAACTATACATAGAACTACCATATGACTCAGCAATCCCACTCTTGGGCATATATCCAGACAAAACTTTCCTTAAAAAAGATACATGCACCTGCATGTTCATTGCAGCACTATTCACAATAGCCAGGACATGGAAACAACCCAAATGTCCATCGACAGATGATTGGATTAGGAAGATGTGGTATATATACACTATGGAATACTACTCAGCCATAAGAAAGAACAAAATAATGCCATTTGCAGCAACATGGATGGAACTAGATATTCTCATACTGAGTGAAGTCAGTCAGAAAAAGAAAGACAAATACTATATGATATCACTTATGTCTGGAATCTAATATACAGTACAAAGGAAACTTTCCACAGAAAAGAAACTCATGGACTTGGAGAATAGACTTATGGTTGCCAAGGGGGAGGGAGTGGGATGGATGAGGGGCTTGGGGTTAACAGATGCAGACTATTGCTTTTGGAATGGATTAGCAATGAGATCCTGCTGTGTAGCACTGAGAACTATGTCTAGTCATTTATGACAGAGCACAATAATGTGAGAAAAAAGAATGTATACATATATGTGTCACTGGGTCACCATGCTGTACAGTAGAAATAATAAATAAATAAATAAATAAAGGATGTGTCTCAGATCTGACATTGCTGTGGCTGTGGTGTAGGCTGGCAGCTGAAGCTCTGATTTGACCCCTAGCCTGGGAACTTCCATACACTACAAGTGCAGCCCTAAAAAGCAAAAATAAAAACAGAAATGTTGGGACTATTGGTGTTGAGCAGGTTGGGAATTTGGGTGATATTGGGAGTATTGGAAATGTTGGAAATTTGGGGATAATTGGAAATGTTGGGGATATGGACTCTAGAGGCTCCTACGGTGGCACAATGGGACAATGGTATCTCTGCAGCACAGGGATGTGGGCTCACAGTGGGATGAGGATCTGATGGTGCTGCAGCTGTAGAGTAGGTCACAACTCTGGCTCAGGTTTAGATTTGATCCCTGGCCCAGGAATTCCATATACCTCAAGGTGACCAAAAAAGACAAAAAGAAAAAAAAAAGGAATATAGACTCTAAACTTCAAAGAAGGGTCAGGTTGCCAGCCAGCAGGAAATCTCCCCATGGCTAAAGCAGCCTCAGTTGCAAATAGGCAGATTCTCTCTTTCTGGGTCCCTCACAGCTGAGGTGCAAGGCATATCCCCTTACACATAGTGTGTGCTCAGGCTTCCATGCCTTTGGAAATGCTATACCCACCTCCTAGCACACTCTCCCCCATTTGTCCTCCTTGCAAATTCTCCATGACTAGTTTAAAGGTCACTTCCTTATGAAGCCTTCCACGGCCCCCTAGGCAGTGAGCGCACTCAGAGGTCTAGCAACTTACTTTTATTATTTCCCTCTAATATTTTATTACAATTATGGTTCTTTTAAATTTTTTTTATTTTTAATTTTATTTTTTTTTTGGCCACACCTGAAGAATATGGAAGTTCCTGGACCAGGGTTCAAAACTGAGCCATGGCTTCGACCTATGCCTCAACAGGAGCAATGCCAGATCCTTAACCCACTGTGCTGGGCTGGGGATGTGCCTCAGCAGCAACTTGAGATGCCTCAGAGACAATGCCAGATCCTTAACCTGCTGCATCACAGCAGGAACTCCTGATGGTTCTTCTTTTAAACTATAATCTGTGCTCCTTTGAGCTGGGCATTCCCTTTATACTTTGTCCCACAGCAGATTCTGCTGGTTGGTGCCGTTGCCAAAAGCTCATGGCAAAAGCTGCTTGCTGCACATGCCTGGGGCTCTTTTCCTGAGCACTTGAGTTCTCATATCAGGAGTATACTTGGACCCACTCACAGGACAAGCCAGAAATGGCAGAATGAGGATACCCTGAGGCAGTCTCCACTGTGGAGGTTGGTGGGAGGGTGGGGAGTGAGCCCCTAGCCCTCAGTCTCAATTGGGATGCCTCGGAGCTTGCTGATGGCTCATCTCACAGTTGGCCTCTGGGGATCCAACTCAGATTTGTCCAAGAGCTGAGCTCAATGCATGACTTCAGTGAGGTTAATAAATCTGTGACCAATAAAATCAGCCCTGAAGTTGATCAGAAAATCAGTGATTCATTTATGTAGGCAATGAACATTTCTGGAAGACCTTTCAGGCTTGAGGCACTGTTCTAGGTCCAACATAATAAATTTGAATTGTTGTTATTTTGTTTGTTTTGTTTTGTTTTTGTTTTTGTCTTTTTGTCTTTTTGCCTTTTTCTAGAGCCACACCTGTGGCATATGGAGGTTCCCACGCTAGGGGTCTAATGGGAGCTGTAGCCGCCAGCCTACACCACAGCCACAGCAACTTGAGATCTGAGCTGCATCTGCAACCTACACCACAGCTCATGGCAATGCCGGATCCTTAACCCACTGATTGAGGCCAGGGATTGAACCCTCAACCTCATGGTTCCTAGTCGGATTCATTAACCACTGAGCCACGACAGGAACTCCCTGTTTTTTTCTTTTTTTATAGTGGCACCTGAAGCATATGGAAGTTCCCTAGCCAGGGGTCAAATTGGAGCTGCAGCTTCAGGCCTATGCTACAGCCATGGCAACACCAGATTTGAGGTGTATCTGGGACCTATGCTTCAGCTGCAGTAACACCAAATCCTTAACCCACTGAGAGAGGCCAGGGATTGAACCCACATCCTCATGGACAAAACATCAGGTTATTAACCTGCTGAGCCACAATGGAAACTCCTGAATCATCATTTTAAGGAATCTCAAATCTAATACAGGAGATAATACATGCAAATACATAGTCTTAACAGTTGTCTATTTCAGCATAACAGATTACTCCCACATTTGGCAGCTTGAAACAACAAACATTTATCATCTCACACAGATTCACTGGGCCAGGGTCTGGGTGCACTTGGCTGGGTGCCTCTAGCATAAGGACCCTGAAGGGTAACAGTCAGGCTGTTAGTGGGCAAACCATCATCAGAATGCTGGACTGGGGCTGGGGCATCCACTTCTGTGGCAGCCACTCCTACAGCTGGCAAGTAGATGCTGGCTCTTAGAAGCAGGCTTCGTCCCTTAGTTCCCAGGAAAGAAATCAGCTCTCTTGGCCCTCAGCTTGGCTGAGTCACCCTTTTGGCACCTTGAGTTCAGCAAGCAACATTGCACATCTTTCCTAGGTGGACCACTAACTGGGAGGCTAATAATTCTCTGCACACAAACAAGAGAAGGTGGGAGGCTGGGGAAGTTAGAGAGCCAGGGAGGAGCCTTCCTGGCATCCTGTTCTGGCTGTGGAGCTCTGAGACTGGAATACAGCTGATCACCAAGCAGCAAACAGAGCCAAGGGGCAAAGTGCTGGCTTGACTTTGAAGTTACTGAGCCTTTCCACACCTCAGGTGCAGATGGAATGGTGCTAGAAGCTCCCCATGAAGATGGCTGGAGAAGAAACGGTTAACTACCATGGAGCAGAGTGTGGTGCATGAAACACAGGAAATAGCAGCACAGGCCACCTGACCTTTACTGTTCCCCTTCAGGCCCTTTTCTTTTCAGGCAAAATTTTGCTGCTCTTGCAATGGGTCATTCAGACAGGCATCCCTTGGGGAAAAAAGTCAAGAATTGAATCACCAAATATTGATAAAATACAAACATAGTAATCTAAGTTGTGGGCTTCCTGCTGAGGCACTTGTCACTGGGAAGCAAAATTCATTTGCATAAATCAAAGACAGGAAAAGGGATATGTGAGCAGCACTGAGGCAACTTTGTGTGGTTTGGAGTCTTTTGCCAGGGCAGGCAGGGACTGACCTGTTGTTTGAGCTGGGACTCTGTTTTCACCTTGACTTCAAATAAAACACTGGAGGGAGGGCTTCATATCCCAGGATGTCCTGTAGAGCTGCCCACATTGCTTCTCCTTGGACATACATGTAATAGTATATGACTCAACTCAATAAGCATTTACATAGCTCCAGGGTACCTGCTGAAGTATTTTACTCCTTGTTGAAGGACACATAAAGGTGGGGAAAGTATATTCCACAATGGTTGTGCTTTCAGGTAGAAGAAGCAGGACACACACACACATAGCAGTGTGGCAGGCTCTCACATGCAGTAGAAGTAGTCAAGAGAGGAGAAAAGAAAAATCCTTGGGATCAAAAGCTGGGTTCCTTGATGAGGCGCTTATTTGGTGTTGCTACAGTGGTGAAGGGGCAGAGAGCCCTGCCAATGGGACTTGGGGGACAGGAACCACAGGGACAGAGGTGCAGAGGTAGAAGCTAGTCAGGACTGTCTGAATCCCCCTTCTCAGGATAACTGCCCCTGGCTGGGAGGCTCCTCCAGGCCTCAGAGACGTCCTGGTGCTCCTAGGTGTCTCAGTGAGGCTGGGGAAATGCCACAATCAAAGAGGTTCTTGGGTCAGGCGACCAGCTCCCGCCCTGAGCCAGGTCTAGGTGGTTTGAGAACAGCAAGTCTGATCTGGACTGAGTGCTGGCAGCCTGAGGAAGTTGGGTGTCTAGAAAGCTGGGGATGGAAAATGAAAAAAAGTGGGGAGCCAGCCATCCAAGAGCAGAAGCCAGGAGATCATTTTGTACTCAAGGAGCAGACTTCTTGTCTTGGTTTACTTGTGTGCATGGTGGCATGAAGGACCTGTGGGGCCAGGAGAGTGCTGGGTTCAGCTGGACAGATGGACTGGGACATGTGAGGGGTGGTACTTGAGACCCCAGGGGCCATTAGGGCTTTAGGAGTTGGCCTTGGTGTGATCAGAAGGGAACTTGGTGCCATTGCCTCAGTGTCTCACATGTGGAAGACACTGAGGGCTAGAACAGGACTGTGGCCAAGAGGGTGGCCAGCAGCCTGATGCTCCTTTCCTGCCAGCGCTCAGCACTGAACTCAGCATCACCCACTCACAGGTGCCCAGGAACCTAGGCTAGCCTAGAGGCATCGCGTCACTAAAATCATGGCAGCTGAGGCTCCTTATCTCCCTTCATGTGGGTGTGTTGTTCTCAAGGGAATGGCCACACACACACACACACACACACATATATATATATATTTATTCCATAGATTATATACTAACCTAATTAATAATTAATTCATATGTAGTATACCATAATTATATGAATTACAATTTATCTTAATTACAATGCATTAATAATATGTAATAGATTGTGATTATTAATATAATTGTAATCATTATAATATGTTATATTAATATATTATGCTAGTACATTTATATACTAATAAATTATTAATATGTAGCAATCATATTATATACTTAGTATATTTTTATATACAACAGAGAAAATTACTATATATTAATGTATAATATATAGCACTTTTTTCTTTTTTTTGCTTTTTAGGGCCACACCCACGGCATATGGAAGTTCCCAGGCTAGAGACTGAATTGGAGCTACAGATGCTGGCCTATGCCACAGCCACAGCAACGCAGGATCTGAGCCTCATCTGCGACCTACACCACAGCTCACGACAACGCCAGATCCTTAAACAACTGAGCAAGGCCAGGGATTGAAACTTCAACCTCATGGTTCCTAGTCAGATTCATTTCCACTGCACCACAGTGGGAATTCCAATATATAGTACTTTTATATTATTTTATATCATATAGTAATATATAATTATCTAGTATAAATATGACAATTATACATTAACATATATTAATATCAGAATTCCTGCTGTTGGGCAGTGGGTTAAAGATCCACGATTGTCTCTGTGGCAGTGTGGGTTTGATACCCAGCCTGGAAAGGACACAGTGTTGCTACAGCTACGGTGTAGGTTGCAGCTGTGGCTTGGATTAGATCCCTGGCCCAAAAACTTCCATATACTGCAGGTGCAGCTGAAAAAGAAAAAAATACCATGTATTAATACCTATAATATGTCAATATGCTAACCATATATTAACACATTAAATAATGTATTTTCATATTAAACATATTGAAATATTTATGTTTAATATTTTATTATATATAAACATAACATATTTAACCTGTTTAATATTCAAAGTATATTTAACATATTAATATATAATTATACAATCTATATATTATGTTAAAATATTAAAATAATATTTTAAAATTAAACTAGCATATAATACAACAACCATATATATCATACAGGTCATATATTATATGCTATATAATACTATACATTAATTGTATACTTGGGCCTTTAAACAGACTGTGTCCTTGAATGTCCCTGTGTTAGCTATGAACATACATTTGGTCCTGGGAGAGGTACTTACATTTTCTTTCTTTTTTTTTTTCTTTTTGGTCTCTCTTTTTTTAGGGCCCCACCCTCAGCATATGGAGGTTCCCAGGCTAGGGGTTGAATTGGAGCTATATCTGCCAGCTTACACCACAGCCACAGCAATGCCAGATCTGAGCTCCATCTGTGACCTACACCACAGCTCACGGCAATGCCGGATCTTTAACCCACTGAGTGAGGCGAGGGATCAAACCTGTGTCCTCATGGATACTAGCCAGGCTTGTTAATGGCAGAGCCATGACAGGAACTCCAGTACTTACATTTTCTGTCTCAACTTGCATAGTTTCAAAATGGGGTCAATGTCTTCCTGCCTGTTAGGAAAAGCACTGAGGCAGTGGCAGATGAACCCCAGGTTGTAATCTAGAAAATGCAATTCACACAATAAAGCCGATTTCCTACCCAGCAATTACTGATGAAGGTGCTATGGCAACACCAGGGCTCTCTGTCTGTGGAACCACCATGGCTCTGTTTGTTACAACAGAATCACAACAGGTGAGGCTTGCAGATAGCACAGAAACTGTAAAACAAAAACATAGTTGGATTTCAATTAGGTTCACAACATCATCTTGCCCCGTGAGTCCTAAATCATGTCAATTATCTCCCATTTTATTTGGCTGTTCATAGGGAGGGCTGCTGTCAACACTCATGCCACATGGAGGCCAGTGACCCCAGGTAGTTTTGTTTGTGAGACTTGAGATTTGTAAAAAAACAAACAAACAACAACAACAAAACAGAGCAAGAGGGAACAGGTTAGCAGACAGTCTCAGTGAGAACTGGTAATTTCCTCGGCGGCTCTCTCAGCAAGTGCTTACAAGCCTGACCTTCCTTTTCCCTGAGCAAGTTTCAGCAGGAGATTCCACAGGTCCACTTGCCACCAGTGAGAGCAATTAACCGATAACACAGAATAGAAATAGAGAAGCTAGGACTCAGAGGGCTATCAAAATGGAAATCTCTGAAAAAATAAAATCAAAATCGTGCAGGAGAGTCCCACTATTAGGTGAATTGATTCTATTAGTAATACATATCAACAACTCCTGAACTTTGGCTGAGGTTTGAATTCAGCAGATGGACAGGACTGTTTCAGGAGCAGCTTTTCCCATTGACAGTGCAATCCCTATGTTGGAAGACACATCTGAGGTCCTGTAGGTTTACCCATCTTCCCATGTTCCCGGGCTTCCCCACAGCCCCTTCAAGTGCCAGCCTGAAGAAAGGGTCAGACAACTCCTTGAGTCTACCCAGGAAGAAACCAGAACTTTTCATTGGTCTCAGAATTATTTAACTGAATGTAATTGGTTTGTAAATTCTTTTTGTGTTGAAATAAAAAAGTAAAAACATTTAATTTAAATAAATACTCTTTGGACTTCCCACTGTGGCCAGTGAGTTAGGAATTTGACCGTAGTGGCTAGGGTCACTGCAGAAGTGTGGGCTCGATCCTCCGCCAGTGCTGTGGATTAAAGCATGTGGCGTTGCCATAGCTACAGAGTAGGTCTCAGCTGCTGCTAGGATTCAATCCCTGATCTGGGAATTTCCATATGCTGTGGGTGTGGCATAAATACATACATACATACAATTTAAGATAAACATTTGTAGGCATTCAAAATAGATATTTTAAATTTGGCTCATAAAATATTTTATAATACATTCAGAAAGCAAAAGAGAAAAAAAGTCAACATCTCATCATCTATTGTGTTCTCCTTCTGGTGGAGCTGATTACAAAGTCCATGATTCACTATGTTTTGCAGAGAAGTGAGAAGGAAAATAAGCTCCTCCAACATCATCTCCTGTGGCCAAAATACCAAGCCATTTTGGCCACAGATATCACACATTAATGAAACATTAACTTTTTACAACTTTTCTAGCGCCTTCCTCTCCCAGAGTTTTCTGGAGGATTGTAGAACCTGAGCACAGGAAGGCCAGATTCAGGGCACATCTACCTGATGGATGTGGTCAAGTGTTCAGAGTGGGGCAAGTGAGAGCACAAGGTGCCACAAGCCTGCTAGACTCTTCAGGACCAGTGAAGACCTCTCTTGTCATTGAGACATTGAGAAAGGCTTAGATCCTGTATCCTCAAAACACTAACAACCAAGGTTGAAGGAAAATGGAATTTCAATGTTGACACCTGCATTTCTTGTTTTGTTTTGGTCATACCTATGGCAGGGTCTCAGGCCAGGGATCAAATCCAAGCGGCAGCTGCAACCTACAGGATGGATCTTTAACCCACTGTGCCACATCAGGAATTCCCAACACCTGCATTTGTTGACTGCCCTGTGACTCACTTGTGCTGACCTGGTCCAGCTGACCAATCACCTAGATGCAACATAGCATGTGGCAGGCAAATCTCCTCATCCCCAGGGCAATAATTACTTCACAAAAGGAGGACTTTTGGGTGGTAAGTGCATTGGGAATTGTCAACAGTCTTCAACAAAGATAAGGTTACCAATATGTATTTCCATAACAACATGTTGCTGCTTAAAATTTATCTCCCTAAAAGTAGGTTTATTTAGAGCTATCTTCTCTATATGAATATATTTATTCTGCTCCAGAGGATTAATTATCCAATGCATCCCCATGGAATGCAGTGAGGAAATAAACCATCAGGGAAAAGAGAAATTCAGAATGGAGAATAGATGGGAGGTTGGGGATTCTCAGATGAGAATGGGGACAGGGGTGGGGAAGGGCAACCCCGAGAGGGCGACCCCTTCCCTGAGCAGCATCTCCTGGCACCTGCTTCATCTCATCCTCACAGTAAGAGGTGGGAGAACAGAAGCTCGGTTCCATCCTAATGGCACTGGACAGGATGGCATCATCTAGAGTGGTGTTGTCCTCAGGTCGGGCTAGGGAAGGGGGTACTCTTCATCGCAGTCAGTTCATTTTGCCTTTAGACATCTGCTAGATTCCAGAGTGATGAACTCGCTCTTAATCCTCACTCTCTTAAGAAGGAATAAGAACATGCATTTCTCTTAGGCAACAGTCATTGGCTATGAAGCGTTCGGCAATCCTTTCATTAGAGTGATGAGATTCCAAAGTAGATGCCAAGTATGTTTATTGGAAACTAATAGACCCACCTGAAGGGTAAATAGTCCTGTAAATGCAGTGGTTCACCGAGGGTGTGTGGGTGTGTGTGTTGCGGGGGTGGGGGTGGGGCGAGCGCATGCCCTCTTGCATTTGTGTTTTGGCGGGAGCAGTGAGGGGGCAGGGAGAAAGCAGGTAGTAATTCATGTTTCCACTACCTCAAGCCTCCTTTGGAATGAAGATACATACCTCTTTGAGAGGGCTTCTCCACCTTCCCCCTAATTTACAATTTGAGCTCCTCAGAGAAAGTCTAGTCCAGACTCTGGACCATGTGAGCTCCTCTAGGACCTGCAGGCATCAGTGGGTTTCCCATTTGTACTAGACAGGAAAAGCTGTACCCCTGTGTCCTTGCCCTGTAATCTCAGATTAGGCTTTGATTAAGTAGAAGCAAGTATTCAGAACTCTGACTTGGGTGCCAGTAGGAGTGACAGTGGGGGAGTTCCCATCGTGGCTCAGTGGTTAACGAATCTGACTAGGAACCATGAGGTTGCGGGTTCGATCCCTGGCTTTGCTCAGTGGGTTAAGTATCCGGCGTTGCCCTGAGCTGTGGTGTAGGTCGCAGACACAGCTCAGATCCCGTGTTGCTGTGGCTTTGGCGTAGGCAGGCAGCTACAGCCCGGATTAGACCCCTAGCCTGAGAACCTCTATGTGCCACGGGAGCGGCCCCAGAAAAAGGCAAAAAGACACACACACACACACACACACACACACACACACACACACACACACACACACAAAAAGGAGTGACAGTGGGGTAGGCAGGATTTTGGTTCTTATGATCCCCACTGCCCCATCCCCACCCCTTCGTGATTGTATACCTATGGCTACATAGTGGCAACAGGATAAATGGATACAGATTTCAGTACCTGAAAGTCAGGTGCTGCTATAACAAATACCTAAAACTGTGAATGTGGCTTTGGAATTAGGCAGTGACCCAAAGCTAGAAGATTCTTGAAGAGCATGATAATAAGAGTCTAGACTGGCTTTTTTTTTTTTTTTTTTTTTTTCCGCCATGTCATACATGGCATGTGGAAATTTCCAGGGCCATCCAAGCTACAGCAGTGACTCGAGCCACAGCAGTGACAACATGGGATCCTTAACCCACTGAGCCACTGGGGAACTCCAAGCCTAGACTGCCTTGAACAGGATGTCATAAGAGATATAAGTGTGGAGGACTATGGTGGTGAGGGCCCAGAGGAAGTGAAGAGCATTGTTGGAAAATCTAAATTCCCTGGGAGAAGGCTTAAATCACCAGAAACAGACTGTTAGTAGAAATATGGGCTTTAAGGTCACTGCTAGTTCAGCTCCTAGGCTGGACTTGGAGAATGCTGCTTTGTGGACTTGGAAGAAAAGGAGAAAATGTTAACTGGAAGCTGGAGGAAGAGGATCCACGCTGCATGTGAGCAGAAAACTTAGTGAAATTGTGCCCTGCAGGTGTGTAGGGAGCAGAACTTTCAATGACAAACTTGGTCAATCAGCTGAGGATATTTCCAAGTCAAGGGTTGAAAGGGCAGCCTGTTTTTGACTTGCTGCTCATAGTTAAATAGGAATTGGGATGGAGACACCAAGGAAAAAGCTGTTCAGAAAAGAAGAACCGGAACTGGGCGATCTGAGAAACTGGCAGCCTATCCAGAGGGCAAAGCCACCAATGAGGAGAAACTCACCACTGCGTCTGCATGGCATGTGGCCCCGCAACATTTCCTGGTGCCTTGGGAGGATCAAAAGCCTTGACTTTATTCATCAAAAGGAAATATTAGCATAAAAAAGAATGAAATAATGCCATTTGCAGCAACAGGGATGGAGTTAGAGATGATCATACTAAATGAGTCAAAGATAAATATCATATCACTTACATGTGGAATCTAAACTATAACACAGATGAATTTATCCAGGAAACAAACAGATTCACAGATATGGAGAACAGATTGTGGTTTCCAAGGGAGAGAAGGAAGAGAGTAGGGTGGACTGGGACTTTGGGATTAGCAGATATAAATTATTATATTCTATTATATATAGGATGGATAAGCAACAAGGCCATACTGTAGAGCATGGGGAACTATATTCAATGTTCTGTGATAGGAGTTCCCATTGTGGCTCAGTGGAAACAGACTTGACCAGAATCCCTGAGGATGATGGTTGGATCCCTGGCCTCACTCAGTGGGTTAAGGATCCAATGTTGCTGTGATCTGTTGTATAGATCTCAGATGCAGCTTGGGGTCTGGTATTGCTGTGGCTGTGGCATAGGCCAGCAGCTGTAACACTGATTTAACCTCTGGGAACTTCCATATTCCACACCTATGGCCCTAAAAAAAAGCAAAAAAAAAAATCCTGCGATAAATTATAATGGAAAAGAATATGAAAAAGAATGGAAAAGAATATACATGCTTGTATAACTGAATCACTTTGCTGTATACCAGAAACCCAACACAACATTGTAAATCAACTGTAATTTGATAAAATAAAGTTTAAAATATTATTTTAAAAAAATGGAGTTCCTGTTGTGGCTCAGCAGCAATGAACCCAACGAGTATCTGAGGATATGGGTTTGATTCCTGGCCTGGCTCAGTGGGTGTTGCCATGAGGTGTGGTGTAGTTCACAGACACGGCTTGGGTCTGGTCTTGCTGTGGCTGTGGCATAGGCTGGCATAGGCTGTTGCTCTGATTTGACCCCTAGCCTGGGAAATTCCATATGCTGTGGGGTGTGGCCCTAAAAAAAAAAGCAAAATAAATTATTTAAAAAATGAAAAGAAAGGGGGTAATTCATTCACTGACACAAAAGCCTTTTGGAAGAGATTGAGAATGAATTTATTAAGTAAGTAATTTCAACAAATAAAGAAAAGTGCAAAAACTTAACAATCTTATGCCCATAAAGGTGAAGTGAAAGCCAGGGTGCAGCTTTTCCCAAACAGATTGAAGTCCACAGGGACCAAGTCCTGTCTCTTTCTCTAAGCTGCCCTGGTGCTGGCTCCTTCCTTGAGCTCTTAAAACATGAAAACATAAAAGACTAGGTGCAGATGAGAAACTTAAATAAAAGCAGAGCCAACCAGAGCTAGGAAACTCCATCTGGGAGAAGGAATTTGAGAGGGGGCTGTGATACAAACCCGGAAATAGTTTGGGATGTGTATAAAGTGCAGGCTCAAGAGAGGCCTTGGGTACTACTGCTCTCCTGCCTTTCCTATGACTTGAGTCAGGTGAGCTCATTACATAGTCACATCTTTTTGCTTGTCCATTTGTCAGCAATGGGTGCTGCTGGGAGGGACCTCAGGTTTGCAAAAGGACAAAGGCTCATTCTACTGGTGTTCCCAGTAAATCATCCTGGGGTTGACACTATCTGGATAGGAGGGTCTTAGCATGTGTTTCTGCATACCAGGGCCATGTAGTTTCTTCTTTTTGTTCTGTTAATATGGAAAATTATATTGATGGAATTTTTTTTTTTTTTTTTTGCTTTTTAGGGCCGCACCCACGGCACATAGTGGTTCCCAGGCAGGAAGTTCAATCAGAGCTACAGCTGAAGGCCTATGCCATAGCCACAGCCATGCCAGATCCAAGCTGCGTCTGCGACCTATGCCACAGCTCACGGCAACGCCAGACCCTTAACCCAATGAGTGAGGCCAGGGATCGGACCTGAAACCTCATGGTTCCTAGTCGGATTTGTTTTTGCTGTGCTGTGATGGGAAATCCTATTGATGGATTTTTGAATATTAAACCAAGCTTATATTCCTGGGATGAGCCTCACTTTGCTGTAATGAGTTTTATCTTTTTATTTCCTGCTAGCTTTGACTTGCAAATATTTTGTCGAGGATTCTATGTCTCTGATGATCAGAGATATTAGAGGAACATTAGCTTCTTAGTACAGGTTGACAAATATTTCCTCCTCTTATATTTTCTAGAAGATATTGTGTGGAATAAACATTTCTGCTTTAAATGTTCAGTAAAATTCACCAGTGGGAACTTTGGGGATTATATTTTTTTTTTTCATTGGAGAAAAAAATTTCTTTTACAGTGGTTAGCTAGGAGTTTAGCTCTTTTAATAGACATGGGATTATTTGCTTTATTTATTTCTTGGGTGAAGTTGGGGAGTTGGGTAGTTTGTGTCATTTGATAATTAGTCCACTTCATCTAAGTGGTCAAATGTATGGGTATGGCGTTATTTGCAGTGTTCCTATAACAGCTTTTTAATGACAATGGGATCAATATTAAAGTCTTTCATTCCCGGTAATTTGTTTCTTCTGCCATTTTTTTCTTGGTCAATTTGTCTAGAGTGTTATCAGCTTCATTAATCTTTCAAAGAGCCACTTTGGGTTTCACTGATTTTTATTTAATTTTTTTCAATCTCATTTATATCTGTTCTAATCTTTTATTTCCATTCTTCTGTTTGGAGTTTAATTTGCTCTTCTTTCTACAGTCTTTCTATTTTTTTTTTGGCTGTGTCCATGGCATGTGAAAGTTCCTAGGCCAGGGATCCAACCCATGCCACAGCAGTGACTGGGGCTGCTGGAGTGACAATGCTGGGTCCTTAACCCACTGCACCACAAGGGAACTCCTTCTCCAGTCTCTTAAGATGGAAGCTTGCATTACTGATTCCAGACTTTTCTTTTCAGATATAAATATTTAATGCTATAAATTTCCTCCTAAGTACTGCTTTGCTGTATTCTGCCAATTTTGATATTTTTCCTTTGACTTAAAATATTTTTGATTTTTCTTGAGATTTCTTCTTGACTCATTATTTTATTTTATTTATTATTTTTGTTTATTTAGGGTTGCACCCATGGCATATGGAAGTTCTCAGGCTAGGGGTTGAATTGGAGCTGCAGCTGCTGGGTCTACATAACAACCACAGAAACTTGGGATCCAAGCCACATCTGTGACCTGCACCACAGCTCATAGCAACATCAGATCCTTAACCCATTGAGCAAGGCCAGGGATCAAATCTCCTTCCTCATGGATACTAGTCAGTTTTCCTTACCACTGAGCCACGTTGGGAATACTTTGACCCATTTATTTTGTTGTTGTTGTTTTGCTTAGAAGTGTGTTGTTTAGTTTCCAAATAGTTTGGGATTTTGCTATTGATTCCTAGTTTAATTTCATTTTGGCTTTAGAACAACTATGCATAATTTCTGTTCTTTTGAATACGTTAAGATTATTTTCTGAGGTGCAGAATGTAGTCTATCTTGGTGAGTGTTCCCATGTGCACTTGAGAGTAATGTCTATTCTGCTAATGTTTTATGGACTGTTCTAGAAATGTCAAGCCAAGTAACTTGATAGTATTTTTCAGATAAATACATTCTTACTGACTTTTTAGCCTATGTTTTCTACAAATTATTGACAAATGAGTGATGAAACCTCCAAACATAATTGTGGACTTATCTCTGTTCTCCTTTCAGATCTATACTTTATTGCCCATGCATTTTGAAGTTCTGTTGATAAGTGCACAAACATACAGGATTTTTATAGCTTCTTATAAAATTGACCCCTTTATCATTATAGGATAGCCCTCTTTATCCCTGATAATATTTCCTGTTCTAAAATTTATTTCGTTAGAAATTAGTATAGATACTCTGGTTTTCTTTTCTCTAGTGATTACATGTATATACATGCATTCTCCATCCTTTGACTCTTTTGGTCTTTTTTTTTTTTTTTTTTTTTTTTTTTTTTAGGGCCATACCTGTGGCATCTGGAGATTCCCAGGCGAGGGGTTGAACTGGAGCTGCAGCCGCTGGCCTACACCACAGCCACAGCAACACCAGACCCACCAATACCAGATCTGAGTTGAGTCTGTGACCTACACCATAGCCCACAGCAATGCCAGATCCTTAGCCCACTGAGCGAGAACAGGGATCCAACCTGCATCCTCATGGATGCCAGTCAGATTCGTTTATGCTGAGCCACGAAGGGAACTCTCCTCCATCCTTTGATTTTAAGCTTTATGTCTTTATTTCTTCTTCTTCTTCTTCTTTTTTTTTTTTTGTCTTTTGTCGTTGCATATTGAGGTTCCCAGGCTAGGTGTCGAATTGGAGCTGTTGCTGCTGGCCTTTGCCAGACCCACAGCAGCACCAGATCCTAGCAGCCTCTGTGACCTATAGGTCACGGCAATGCCGGATCCTTAATCCACTGAGCGAGGCCAGGGATCCACCGGAAACCTCATGGTTCTTAGTCGGATTTGTTTCTGCTGTGCCACGGCGGGAACTCGCCTATATCTTTATTTCTAAAGTAGCTTTCTTGTAGGAGTTCCCTTATGGCACAGTGGGTTAAGGATCTGCCATTGCCACAGTTATGGCATAGGTCACAGCTGCAGCTGAGATTTGATCCCTGTCTCAGGTGTGGCCAAAAACACACAAACAAATAAATAAATAAAGTAGGTTTCTTGTAGATAGCATAGACTTGGATCTTAATTTTTGTTTTATTAAAAAAGTTTTTCTTGAGGAAACATTGGTTTATACCAATGTTTATACCATTAATAACTTTCATGTGTACAACATCATATTTTGATATTTGTATATAGAGAATAGAGTAGTGGTTGCCAGAGGGGAACAGTGAAACAGGTAAAGGGAAGGGGGTCAACTGTATGGTGATGAATGTATGGGCCTTACTTTTTTATCCATTCTAATCTACATTATTTTATTTATTTCTTCATACCATTCACATTCAAAGTGATTATTCATAAAGTTGTAATAAACTGTAGAATCTTGCTAGCTGTTTTCTATTTGTTCCATTTTTGTTTACTTCATATTTTTCTGACTTCTACTGGTTTAAATGAGAATGTTTGTGATTTTGTTTCCTCTTCTGTATTGAATTGTTATTTAAATGTTTCCTTAAACATTAGTCTGATTTACTACATACATTTGAAAGTAATCTTTGTCTACTTCTGAATAATATTATACTGCTTCATATTATAGTGTAAGGAACCTTATAACAGCACAGTCCCAATTCTTATATCTGATGCCATGGTCATACATTTCAATTTTACATATACTATAATCATGCAATACATTGTTATTTTTGCTTTAGACAGCACATTTAAAATAAGAAAAAACATTCTCTTTGCTTCATTTTTTTCATTTCTGATCTCTTCATTGCTTTGTGTAAATCCATGTTTTTTGACCTATATCTGATTTCTTATGCCTAAAATATCTCCTTTAATATTTTTTGTAGTCTAGTCTGAGAGCAATGGTTTTATATTTGTTTTTATAAGAAAAAATAAAGAATATTTTCACTGAGTAAGAATTTGGGGTTAACAGGACTTTTTCTTTCAACACTTTAAAGATAAAACCCATTGCCTTCTTGCTTGCATGATTTCTGGTGATAAATTTGGTGAAATTCTTACCCTTTTCCAACTATAGATAATGTATATTACCTCCCCTCTGGTTATCTTCATGACTTTCTCTTTGGTTTTCAGTGCCAAATATGCTTCACATTTTCCTTCCTTCCTTCCTTCCTTCCTGCCTGCCTGCCTGCCTGCCTTTCTATACTCTTCTTTCTTTGTATTTATTCTGCTTGGTATTTTCTGAGCTTAGGGGCCAGTGGTTTGGAGTCTTTCACTATGTTTAAAAAATCCTAGTTGTGGAGTTTCCTGGTGGTGCAGCAGGTTAAGGATCCCGTGTTGTCCCTGCTGTGGTGTGAGTTTGATTTTCGGCCCAGTTTGCCAAAGGAGGAACACCGGAGGTCAAGTCAGTAAAGCAAGAGAGATTTATTAAGGCATTCAAAACAGATGAGCTGAACTCAAGATAGCATCAGCCCCAACTGTGAGGAGAAGTTAGCCTTATAAAGGGTCACATTGGGAATCTATGTCGAGGGTCTGTGGTGGGAACTTGCGGCAAGGACAATGAAAGGGAGGTTACATAATTCCGGGAAGGGGTAGGGAGTTGAGTCCCACAACCCAACCAGGTGATTGTGGCATGGACAATTATTGGGGAAAGGAAAAATTTACACAATCTGAGAGGATGGTTGGGGTCAGAGTCTCAGGACCAGTTAAGTACAGCAATAGGAATTGACATGCAGGGGGCAGGTAATCTTTATAGGTGGTTAATCTCTACAGGCAGTTTCCCAGTGGACCATTGTCTCCTGCTGTCCAACTCAAAAGGCTACATTCCAAGGAAGGGAGAGGGCTTCTTCCATTCTCCTGGAACCTACCACCCATGAAAATTCTGGATATCACAGGCATAGTAAAACAAACAACCCCCCCCCCAAAAAAAAACTTAGTTATTATTTCTCCTTTCCTCTCCTTCTCGGATTCCAATTATATGTAGATGGATATTGTCCCGAAGCTCTTGAAACTCTATTCTTTTTCTCTCCTTTGTTTGTTTGCTTTTACTATTTTATTATTGCCCTCTCAGTTTGAGGCAAGTGCTGTGAAATTGAGTCCTGGGGTGCTCTTCACAAGTGTTAGAACCTTCTTCCACTTTCAAGGCTGTGTCTAGCAAGTTTTCTGCCCCTCCCTTGGGATAAAACTTCCTTTGTTTTCCTGTTCTGTCTGCAGTAGGTTCTCAGGAGTGCCTCAAGTAACACGTTTCCTTCATCTTTCTTTTTTACATTCTGGCTTTTGTGTCCTCTAGGAGACAGAGGAGATAAGTTCTGAGTGGAGCGTTATCAGCGACTGCTCTCCATTCCCTGGCGGGTACAACAAGGAAACCTCTCTCAGGATCCTCCCCTGTCTTTCCCCTGTGTACCTGGTAGTGTTCCTGGAGGGAGAATGTGAAGGAAGATGTCAACTGCTCTATGTCTACCTCCTCCAGAGTCTTCACCCTCATAGTCAGCCCTTACTAGCTTTTATGGGGTCTGCTGTCGTCCGCACCATTAAACAAATGCCAGAGTCTATTTTTTCTCTATATAACTTCTCTCTGTGTAGATTTGTTAGGTTACTTGTCCTGAGACCTAAGTTCTCTGATAGGATAAAGAAATCTCCAAGTCATATCTTGGAGATATTGTGAGTTTGATTCCAGAAAATTGCGATAAGGTGAATATTGCAATAAAGAGAGTCACACACATTTTTTGGTTTCCTGGTGCATATAAACATTGTATTTACACTATGTTTTCTCTATTAAGTGTCCATTAGCATTAGAGTATGAAAAGAGTATACAACTTAATTAAAAAATACTTTATTGTTAAAAATGCTAGCCATCATCTGAGCTTTTAGTGAGTTGTAATATTTTTTCTGGTGGAAGATCTTGCCTTGATGTTGATGGCTGCTGACTGATCAAGGTGGTGGGGGCTGAAGGCTGGGTGACTGTGACAATTTATTAAAATAAGACAGCAATGAAATTGGCCGCATTGATTGATTTTCCTTTCATGAATGATATCTCTCTGTAATATGCAGTGCTGTTTTATAGCATTTTACCCATAGTAGAATTTTGAAAATTGGAGTCAATTCTCTCAAACTCAGCTACTGCTTTATCAACTAATTTTATCATAAGAGACTAAGTCTTTTTTTTTTGTCATTTCAACAGTCTTCACAGCTTCTTCACCAGGAGTAGATTCTTTCTCAAGGAACGACTCTACTTGCTCGTCCATAAGAAGCAACTCCTTATCCATTCATGTCTTATTATTAGGTTTCAGCAATTCAGTCACCTTTTTAGACTCTACTTCCTCTTTTTGTGTTTTTTGTTTTTTAGGGCCACACCTGTGGCATATGGAGGTTCTCAGGCTAGGGGGTCTAATTGGAGCTGTAGCCATGGCCCACACCAGAGCCACAGCAACACCAGATCTGAGCTGCGTCTGCGGCCTACACCACAGCTCACTGCAGCACTGGATCCTGAACCCACTGAGCAAGGCCAGGGATCGAACCCGCAACCTCACGGTTCCTAGTCAGATTCGTTTCTGCTGTGCCATGATGGGAACTCCTGGATTTACTTCTAATTCCAGTTCTCTCCCTATTTCCACCATATCTTCAGTTCCTTCCTCCACTGAAGTCTTGACCCCCTCAAAATCATGCATGAGGGTTGGAATAGCTTCTTCCAAACTCTTGTTAATATTGATATTTCCCTTGAAAGTTCTTCCCTTGACAGTTAGCATTCACAACTTGGCTAACTGTCATGAGAGGCCTAGCTTTCAACCTGTCTCATCTTTTGACATGCCTTCTTCATTAAGCTTAATCGAGTCTGGTTTTGATTTAAAGTGAGAGACATGCAATCCTTCCTTTCCTTGAACACTTACTTAAAGGCCATTCTAGGTTATTAATTGGCACAATTTTAAATTTATGTCCCAGGTAATAGGGAAGCCCAGAGAAAGAGATGGGGAAATTGCTGTTTTGCGGAACAGTCAGAAGACACACAATATTAAGTTCACAGTCTTGGGTGGACATGGCTTATCATACGCCCTCAAAATTATAATAGTAAAGGTCACTGATCACAGATCATCTTAACAAATATAACCATGAAAATGTTTGAAATATTCCTAGAATTACCAAAATATGACACGGAGACACCAACTGAGCAAATACTGTTGGAAAAATGGTGCTAACAGACTTGCTTAGAGTAGGGTTGCCACAAACAGTCAGTTTGGAAAAAACACAGTAGGTAAAGCACAATAAAACAAAGTCTGCCTATAAAATTTCTTATATGCTCTGAAAAACTGTTAGACTAGTATCACTTTTTCCCAAAAGTATTTGGTAAAACTTAAAGCCAAATAAAGCCATCTGGACCTCTACAACTTTTATTTGGAAGGATAATAAATCTAGACATAAATTTGTAGTACTGTTATATTTCCATCCTATGTCAATTGTGGTAAAGTACATTTTTTTCTGGGGAATTGTCTGTTTTGTTTAATTTACCTATTCAAGGGGAAAGAAAGTTGTTTACTACTTTTTTTTTTGGCTACACCTGTGTCATGTGGAATTTCCCAGGCCAGGGATCAAACCTGTACCACAGTACAACCCAGGCTGTTGCAGTGACAATGCTGGATCCTCAACCTGATGCGCCAAAGAGGAACTCCTATTTACTACTTTTTAAAAAAAGTTCTGGGAGTTCCTGCTGTGGTGCAGAGCATCAAGGATACAGCATTTTCTCTGTAGTGGTGCAGGCAGAGAGGGTTTGATCTTCAGCCCAGTGCAGTGGGTTAAGGATCCGTTGTTGCCACAGCTGTGGTGTAGGTTGCAGGTGTAGTTCGGATTCAATCCCTGGCCTGATAATTTCCAAATGCCATGGGTGCAGAAAAAAAAAGTTCTGGTTATTTTTGGTTATCCTTTTTATTACAGTTAGTTTTATCAGGATTCATCAATTTTATTAGTCTTTTCAAAGAACAAACTAATTTTCTCTACAATATATTTGCTTTTTATCTAATTTCTGCTCTTTTCTTTACATTTTCTCTGTCCTGTTTCTTAAAAAATATGAAGGGTGGACCATGCATATAGACTGTAAGATTTAATATTCCAATGTAATACCAATAAAAATTCCAAAAATTTTCTTTATTTTGTGAAAACTGACAAGATAATTCTGGATTTTGTTCTAAACCAAAAAAGAAATGACAAACTGGGGAAAATATTTGCATCTTATATGATAGACAAATGCTTAGTTTTCTTAATAAACATCTACAAATCAATAAGAAAAAGACCAATAACCAATATTAAAATATGCAAAGAACATGAATACTTAGGTTACAGATGAGGAAAAATAAATGAATCTTAAACATAGGAGCACTCTTCAACCCCACTTACATTATTCAAAGTAAAAATTTTAAAGTAAAAATGTACAAGATTAGAACAAAAACTGATATATCCTACCTATATAAGAGTAAATTTCAATAATGAATAAGTCAATCAGACCAAAAATTAGTAAGTGTGAAGAATATTTGAACAGCATAATTAGCAAGCCTGCGTTAATGAGCATATTTGGAACCCTGCACCCAGTTAAAGACTATATGAGAGTTTAGCAAAGTTGGAAAATTCTAGGCCACAAAGCCAACCTCAGTGGGTACCAAATAGTCTATTTCATATAGGTAATGTATCTAATAGCTCGTCAAATTAAAAATCAATGATAAAATATAGCCAAAAAAGCCATATTCCTCTGGAAATGAAAAAAAGTGCATTGCTGAATAATTCAAGGGATAGGAAAATCACAAAGGAAGTTGTGAAATATTCATGAGTAGATGGGAAAGGATGACTATGTATCAACTCCTGAGTGATGCTGCTAAAACAGTACTTAGAGGGAAATTTAACTTCAAATGCGTCCATTAGAAAAGAAGAAATAGTGACCATTATTGAAATAAGTTTTCAAAACCAAGACTATAAAAACAAGAGTAATCCCAAGGAAAGCAGAATAAAGTAGATAAAGCAGAGATACCAGTGAAAGAGGAAGCAAAGAAGATAGGACGATAGTGAATGAAGCCATGAGCTGGTTCTTCAGAAAGGACTAGTGTTGAACAAGACATTTGGAGGGATTGATCATTTTTTTCCTCTGGGAAGACTGAAAATTACAAATTCAGTTTTTTAAAAACTTATTATAGGTCTATTTATATTACTTCTACTTTTTGAGTCTGTTAAAATTTTTATCTTTGAAGAAATGTATTCATTTTACCTGAATTGTCTAATTTGTTATTGTAAAGTAGTTGATAGTATTCCTTTTATGATAATTTACAATGATAGGGAATTCTCTTGTGGGCAGTGGGTTCCAGTGTTGTCACTGCACCAGCTGTGTTTGCTGCTGTGGTGCAGATTCAGTCCCTGACCCGGAAACTTCCACACACCACGGGTGTGAACAAAAAATTTAAAAAATCTATAATTATAACAACAGTTCCCTTTTCATTTCTGCAAATTCACCTACACTGTCCCCTTTCTCCTTCAAGGTTTTCTTAATTTTCCTCTGTTTCTTGATCAGTCTACTTAGAGGCTTAACAATGTTGTCCATCTTTTCAAAGAACCAACTTGCCATTCATTGATATTCTCGATTGCTTCTCTTTGTTTAATTGATTTTCTCTCTAATTTTTATTATTTACTTCATTCCACTTGTTTTAAGTTTAGTTTTGTCTTTTTTTCTAAATTTTTAAAAGTTGGAGTTTATAGAATTAACTTGGGTCCTTCTTACTTTCTAGTATAGTCATTCAAAGCTATAAATTTCCCTGTAAGCTCTGCATTAACTGTATCCTACAAATTTTGATATGCCATACTTCCATTTTTTCTGATATTAGTAAAGCCACTCCAACACTTTCATGGTGACTCTTTACATGGTATATGCTTTATTCTTTCACTTTCAACCTATGTATGCCTTTGATCAAAATTGTGTCTCTTATATCTTATGCTTTTAATCCAATCTGAACATCTCTGACTTGGAGGGTTCAATCCATTTGCAGTTAATGTAATTATCAAGATGATTATATTTACAAACTGCCATTTTGCTATTTAACTTTTATGTCTCATAATTTGTATTTGTTGCTTCTTTACTCTTTGTTTGGGTTTTGGGCGTTAAGTAGATACTTTCTATTTCAGCATTTTAATTCCTTTGTTATTGCTGTTCTTGCTATGCCTTGGATGTTATTTTCTTAGTAGTTCTCTAGAGATTACAATATGTATCTTAATTTATCAAAACTAACTTCAGATCAATACTAATGTAATTCCAGTAAAATATAGATATTTTTAGAGTTTCCTTGTGGCACAATATGTTAAATATCTGGTGTTGTTATTGCAGTGGCCCAGGTTGCTGCTGTGGTGTGGATTTGATTTCTGGCCTGGGAATTTCCACATGTTACACACAGAGAGAGAGAGAGAGAGAGAGAGAGATATTTTCTTCCATAAAGGCTCCATCTCTTCCCCTCTCCTTTGTGCTATTATTACCAAGTACATAACACACACATATTTAAGTACACAATGCATATATGATTGTGATTATTTTTACTGCAAATGTATTTAAATGAGTTAAGGCAAGAAAAAAGGAAATAACATATTTATCCTGTCATCTACATCTAATTACCTTCACCAGTGCTCTTTATTTCTTCCCATAGATTCAATCAGCATCTGTTATAATTCCTTTTTTTTTTTCAGCCTGAAGGATTTATGAGGAAGATTTTTTTATGAGGAAAATCTTCTAACAATGAATTCTATCATTCTTTGATCATCTGTGGCTGTCTTTATTTCATATACATTTTTGAAGGGTAGATTTGTTGAATACCAAATATTTGGTTGACTTTTTCTTTTGCCCCTTGAATATATCATCCCACTGCTTTTTAGACTCTATTGGTTCTAATGAGAATCCTCATCAGAATAAGATAATCTGATTGTGGTTCCCCTGTATTTGAGGAGTCATTTTTCTCTTGCTTGCTCTGAAGATTTTCTCTTTCAGCTATCTGATTATGATTTGTCTAGGTATGGATTTTTTGAATTTATCTTACTTGGAGTTTATTGAACTTGGATGTGTAGATTGTTTCCTTTAAATCAAATTTGGGATGTTTTTGGATACTGTTCTTTCAAATGCTTTTTATTCCCCTTTTTCTCTTCTCTGAGGCTTTGTTCAATTAATTGTTTTTCTCTTTCTGCTCTTCAGATTGGGTATCTGTTGCTATATCTTCACATTTGCTTATTATTTCTTCTACCAGATCAAATCTGATGTTGAATCTATTAATTTTTCATTTCAATGACTATGCTTTTCCACTCTGGAATTTCCATTAGGTTCTTTTTTCTATTATTTTTTTCTTCTATGTCTTTATTTTTATTCTCTATTTGATAAACTATCACACTTTTCTTTTATTCTTTTTTTTTTTCTTTTGTTGTTGTTGTTGCTATTTCTTGGGCCGCTCACACGGCATATGGAGGTTCCCAGGCTAGGAGTTGAATCGGAGCTGTAGCCACTGGCCTACGCCAGAGCCACAGCAACTCGGGATCCGAGCCGTGTCTGCAACCTCCACCACAGCTCACGGCAACGCCGGATCATTAACCCACTGAGCAAGGGCAGGGACAGAACCCTCAACCTCATGGTTCCTAGTCAGATTCGTTAACCACTGCGCCACGACGGGAACTCCTTTTCTTTTATTCTTAAACACATTTATCTATCTTTATGCTCTTTGAACGTATTTATAATAGTTGCTTTTGTGTCTTTGTCTGCTGAGTCTAGCATCTGGACCCCACCTTCCTACCCCACATCCCCAGCAGCAGTTTCTATTGAATGCCTTTTCTTCTGTATATGGGTAATACTTTCCTGTTTCTTTGCCTCTAAATTTTTGTTGAAAACTGAACATTTTAGATAATATTTTATAACAGCTCTAGATTTTGATTCCACATCTTTCCTGAGAATTGCTATTGTGCCTGTCTTTTAAGTGTTTTGTTAACTTGTTTACTGACTTGTCTGGACTAATTCTCTGAGTTGGTCTCCTCCACAGTGTGCAGCTAAAGCTGTCCCTGCTAATTGTTTTTTTAATATTGTTTTGTTTATTTATTTGTTATGGCCACACCCACTACTTATGGAAGTTCCTGGGCCAGGGATTGAATCTGAGCCACAGATGTGACCTATGCCACAGATGCAGCAATGCTGGATCCTTTAACCCACTCTACTGGGTTGAGGATTGAACCTGCACATCTACAAGGACCTGAGCCACAGCAGTCAGATTCTTAATCCACTGCACCAGAGTGGGAACTCAACCTTGCTTTTATTTTTAAGTCTGGCTTCCCAGAGATGCCCTTGGATCGGTATCAATTAGTGGTCAGCTATTGATTGGTCAGAGCTTGTGCTTAAACATCTTGATCCAGTAAGGCTCATGGTTCTGTTTCTGAGTTGGGGAACACATTGAATGTACAGAAAGTGCACAAGTCTGCCTGGCCTCTGTTTTCTGCACATTCTTCTTTTCCCTTTAAGCATCAAACTTAAAGTCAGGAGGCAAGACAGGGCCCCCTCCAGCTTTGTCTGATGTCAATAAATATTCCTGGAAAACATAGCTACCTGATCTTTCATAACACATTATTTTTCAAATTTATCTCAACCTTAATTTTCAATATTTTATTTTATTTTATTTTATTTTATTTTATTTTATTATGTTATTGCTATTTTATGGCCGCACTCACAGCATATGGAGGTTCCCAGGCTAGGGGTTGAATCGGGGCTGTAACCATTGCCCTACACTACAGCCACAGCAAAAAGTGGGATCTGAGCCATGTCTGTGAACTACACCACAGCTTATGGCAACTCCAGATCCTTAACCCACTGAGCTGAGGCCAGGGATAGAACCTGCATCCTCATGGATCCTGGTTGGGTTCGCTAACCTCTGAGCCATGAAGGAAACTCCTCAGTTTTCAATGTTTTAAATAATACTGGTCAGATAGGGTTTCTTTTTATTAAAACTTTATTTGTATTTGCCTTTTTATAATTCCTGGATTTTTATAAATATACAACTGGCCTTCCATTTCTGTGGGTTCCCCATCTGCAGATTCAGCTAACCATGTGTTGTCATTTCAGGTTGGATCCATGGATGGGAAACCTGTGCATAGGGAGAGGCAACTGTATACAATTGTACTACACTATCTCATATAAGTGACTTGCGCATCCATGGATTTGGGTATCTGAGGGTCTCCTGGAGCCAATGGCCCAAAGATACAGAGGTATGACTGCTACTACTGATTTGTTCAACCTCAGAAATCCACAGCTCCACTGACGCCTTTTCAGATCATCCTCTTTTCCCTTCCCCTGCACCTCCACAGTCCTGCCCGCATCAAAGGAGAGAAATCAATCCCGCAGTGTCCAGGAATCTGTAGTTTTGCATCTTTCTTTTAGTGTTTAGTATTTCTTACCATTTTGCCCAGTTTTGTATTTCCTTGTGTTTTAACCTCCTAATTGTACTACAACGTCCATGGAACAGGGAACTGTCTCCTACTTATATCTGCAAGTCTGCCCTTTCCCCATCAAAGACTCACATGTAGTGGGTACTCGATATATGCTCAGACACATGGTATTCCAATTTGTTGGAAAAGCTGGACTTGCTCTGGGCCCCCATTCCTCATATGGGCCACAAGGCACCCCCACCACCCTGAGTCTCCATGCCTTTTGTATCTCTGACATTCTTCAGCTTATGCTTCTTGGGAACATTTGTGGGCTATTAGTCATCTTATGTAGAACAGGATATATCTGTCACTTCTCCTCTGTGAAAGCCTCCCTTCAGCAAGATTTATTTTAAGAACTGTGTGAAAAGAGAAAATTTCACAGGCAACCCTGTGAAAATCTGGCCCTTTGTTAACATGCAGGATCAAATGCCCTGAGTACCTGTCTGGCTGTGGCTGGCCCTGCGCATCCAGAGGCCCCCTTTGCCTGCAGTTCTCATAGACAGGCCTGCAGGCTTCAGGTGCTGAGTCTGTGGTGAAGCCCTGTGGGTGAGGATGCCTCTGCTTCCCCTACTCTCCAGGGGCTCCTGGCCTTGGTGAGTTGTAAGTTCTCTTGAACAACATGACTTAGGGCTGTGCAGGTCATCTCACTGAATCCTCAAGGTCAGCTTGGACATCCCTAGGACCCCACAGTAGAAGGGAAAACTGAGGAGACAACTAGAACATGATGGGGCTGGGCTTTGAACTCAGGCCCTACATATCCACGTTCAAGGCTCTGTGTGTTACCTGTTCTGACAACACTCATTCTCTCTGGGAGCAGCCAGGAGGAAGCTGGTGATCTGCCGCTGGCTACAGCAAGCCTTCCCTGAGTTCAGAGAGGATTGAACCACATAGCTGTTAGGCAAGAACCAGAGGTCTTTGGGGACTATGCAAGATGCTGGTGGGTACCATCCAAAACTCAGCTGGAGTCAGGCTCTTCCCTACCACATACCTTCCTGGCAACGGACAGTGTGGCTGTGCACACTCTGTTGGGGAGTTGATGCTCTGTCCATCCGTGGCTGTTGGTCATCTCTGCACCCAGACAGCTGGCACCTAGGGCATCAGCTCCACAGCTCTGGCCCGAGGTGGTTGGGCCACATGAGCTCTCAGATTCCCCTAGGCTCAGATGAAAGAAGATTCTCTTCTCCTTACAAGGCTGGAGGTAAACAGAAAGGGAGCAAGGTGGCTGCCTCCTCCGCGCTCTGAGATGCACATGTCGGGTGAGAAATACTGCGGCTTGATGTGGAGCTGCCGGAGCCCTGCTTCAGGCTTCAGGCATCAGCCGGGATGCTTCACACCGCATCCTACTGAACCGCCTCCACGGAGAGTTTCTATAGCAACTTTCGGGAATTTCCAAGGCTCACAGAATCTGTCACAGTAACCCAGTGAGGTGAGAAGGCGGTGGAGGATCCTACACGCAAACAGAAGCTGGGGCCCCAAAGACCTCGCAGAGGCCAGGTTAGCAGACTGAAGGGGTTCCACAGAGGGCGGTGGCACTGTCGGGGCTCTGGCTGGTCCTCAGCAATAGGTCACAAGTTGTCTCTGAGCATTTTGCCTTAGATAATACAACAAACCTCAAAGATGATACTGAAGGAGTTCCCACTGTGGCACAAAGGGATCTAGCTGCATTTTGGGAGCGCTGGGATGCCGGTTTGATCCCGGCCTGGCATGCCTCTTAGGTAGAAACTGTGGCTTGGATCTGATCCCTTGCCAGGGAACTCCATATGCCACAGGGAGGCCAAAAAGAAAGAAAAAAGATAAAGATGGTCCTGAAGATGAAATGACTAAGAACTGTAAGCCTCTATTTGATCTTCCTTAGAATTAGGGCAAGACTAGCCAGGAGATGAATATCAGTGGAGGGCCGCCCGTGGGTGTCTGTGGAATTGAAATGAAATTATGCAAGCAGATGGCTTGCTGAAGAGACAAAAATATGGCTAGAAAAGCATTCTAAGCCATGGAGATGCTACTTTTCTTTTCTTTCTTTCGGGCGGGAGGGAGGAGGGATGGAGAGGGGAGGAGGGCGGGGGAGGCCGATTATTCTAAATTCCTCATGACGGGCAGCTTACGCCATCCCAATAACGACTCCACTCCTCAGTAGTCTTTCTCTTCTTTCTTCTTTCTTCTTTCGTTCTTTCTTTCTTTCTTTCTTTCTTTCTTTCTTTCTCTGTATTTATTTGCTTTCTTTCGTTCTTTTCTTGCGTTCTGCTCTCTCTCTCTTTCTTTTTTAGCTTCTAATAATGACACAATTTTGGATCTCAAAGTCGTCTTCTAGCTTGTCTGAAGCCCTCCAGCACATTTTTCAATACCACACTGCTGTAAATCATGCCCAAACATTTTAAAGAGGAGCATCAGACCAATGGCTTCTTAACATCCAAGCGTTGAGCAGGTGACATCCAGCACTGCATCCATGCTGCAGACTCACAGCCCAACCAGCGTTGTGCTTCGTGTTCTGTGGGGGTAGGCAGCATCTACATTGTAAGCCCTGCCTTGGAAAAATGAATTACTAGCAGAGAGATGGAGTACTTACAACTATTGCAGAGAGTGCCAGTGACATTCCAAACAAAGCAGGAATGGGGTTGGCTGAAAATCAGGAAGACTGATACCCCAGCTGAAGGCTGCTAGGCAAGAGGCATTTCCTCTTACTCGTAAGAGGCTCATCCTCTTTCTTCTATTCAGGCCTTCACTAATTGGATGAGGCCCACCCATCTTGGGGAGGGCATCTAGTTTACACAATTCACCACTACGAATGTTAATCTCACTCAGAAACACTCTCACAGACATAGCCAGTATGTTGTTTGACAAATATCTGGACACTTCATGGCCCAGTGAAGTTGACGCATAAAATGAACCATCCAGGCAGGTAAAGTCACTCTAAAACAAGAAGAATCTCAAGGAAAAGTGGATATAAAGCAAAGCTGAAGGCCAATAGGAGTGGAGAGGGAACCAGCAATGTAAATAATGTGAGAGTGGAGGGAACACAATTTCTTAGGTGAAAAGAAGGTGCAGTGGCTTGAATAACATCCACCAAAATTCATGTCTACCCAGAAACTCGAAAGGTGACTGTATTTGAATATAGGGCTTTTACAGATGTAATTAGTTAAGATGAGGCCATCCTTTATTAGAGTGGGCCTTAAACTCAATGACTAATATGTTATAGGGACAGGGAGATATGGAGACCCAAAGACACACAGAGGGAAGGAGACACATGGGGATGGAGGCAGAGATGGGAGTGTTGCAGCTTCAAGCCAAGAGAAGTCAAGGACTGCCAGCAACTGATGCCAAAATCCAGCCTCCATATACCTGTGTGGAATTGAATTGAATTGAATCTCAGAGATAGAGTTTTGGGTGAAGTAGAAAAGACAGCCTTACTGTTTTACCAGGCAAAGGGGGCCACTGAGAGCTAATGCCCTTGAAATTGGGTCCCACTCTGGGGAGGTTTGTGAGGATTCTAATAGTCAAAGTTTCAAGGGGTGAGTTTGCTGATAAGGATCAGGGTGTGTACAGGGCTTGTATTCCTTCAATCCAGAAATCGTCTGGCATCAGGTGGTTTCAGGTTTGGCTTCTGTTGTTCTCAAGGTTATCAAACTGTGACCTTCTCTCTGGAGTGAAGAATGCTTCATCATGTAGTTAACATCTTCTATTTAGTGGAGGTTTTAGTTGTGCATAAGAGCTGAGATATTGTTATATGTATCCCTTGAGCAGGGACCAGAACCCTGTCCCAAGGCTGTGCTACTGTTTCTTGATAGTTCCTCCCTTGTTGGCTTCATAACCACCATGCATAAGGAGAGATGCCAAGAACAGATTCTCCCTTAAAGCCTCCAGAATAAGTGAAACCCAGCAGGGCCCTTGGGGCTCCTGGGCAAAAGTCTTTCTGTATTCCCCATTTCTTGTCTATAGGACATTCAGCCTCCTGACCTTCCCTGAGTTCCAAAGGGCAAGTTCAAGCAGTTGCTAATCAGGAAAGGGAGGGCCTGAAGAGACTAGGGAGGAGGAGACAAGAAACAATGGTGCAGCCTCGGCGCAGGGTTCTGGTTCCTCCTCAAGGAATATATATATATATATATAACAACATCTCTGAGCTCTTCTGCAGAACTAAAATCTCCAACAAATGGAAGATGTTGATTACTCGATGAAGAATTCTTCATTCCAAAAAGGAAGAGCACCCCCAGAACCAGTCCCAGGGCCACTAAACACCAGCTTTGAAGAATACAAACTTGCATCTACCCTGATCCTTATTTGTGGCCCTACTTTTCACTCCCAAACTATAAGACTATTCCTTCCCAGCTGATGGTACAGTCTTTAGGACATTAGCTTGATGTGGCCCCTTTGCTTGGCAAAGCAATAAAGCTGTTTTTTTCTCCTTCCCTCTGTTGGGGACATGGCTTGGATCATCGGTGTCAGAAAATTAGACACATGAACACTGGGAGATCTTGACAAGGCTCTTTACTTCTGCAGAAGGTCATGGATACTCAAAAAGTGCATGCAAAGAAGAAAACACTCTCCCTATTTATCCCTAATGCAGATGATGTACCTGTCCCCTTCCCATTGGTTGGGTCAGGGCACACATTCTTCTTGGTTGGCTAATTTGAAACAAATTGTTACTGGGAGAAGAGGGAAAGAGGAGGGGGTGTCACAGGAAGGTGTTTCAGCTGAAACTGGAGCAAAATGGAGTAACCAAGATTTCCTTTGATAGAAAAGATACTATGTTATTTTCCATAATTCCCACCTTTTATTTTTTTATCAAATATTCTTTTCTTCAAACTCTTTGAGCATGGTTTTGGCTCTCATGTTCTGCTCTGTTCATTTGGAGTGTATTGGCTTGGTGAGGAGGGCATCCCAGTTGCTTTGTTAGGGCAATTTCTATTAATTTTTGAATAAGTCCTCTGGCACAAGGAATTATACAACATGCAGCTAAGACACAGACACTAACTACAGCAATTTGAGGGGTACAGATTGAAGCTATTAGTCCCTTCCATTTTTTTAAAGCCAATTTTCTAAAAGGTCTGTGAAGGGGCCATTAACACCAGAATTCTCTGAAAGTTCATCTGCTAAGGTTATTAATCCATGTAGGGCCTTGGTGATGGTGCTGTCTGGGGCGGCAATGTTGGGAATGAATATACAGCTCTGGATATCTGTCATTACACAGACTCCACCCTTTTCTGCCAGCATCATGTCTAAAGCAAGTCTATTTTCCCATGCCACTTGACTAGTTGGCTCTAGCTGTTCAGCTATTTCTTTAATGGCATCTCTAGTGTAATTAATGAATCTTTGTTGATTGTAATAGATGCAGTTTATCCAATCAACATTTTTGTTCATGGTTGACCACCAAAAGAGAGCATATTCAAACCTAGCAGCTACCTGATTTCTTGTCTTAATTTTTTTTAGAACACTTATTGAGTTAATACAGACCTGGGGGTCAAAGGACCCCCACCACCCAGGGGGGTGATGTCTCGTTTCCTCAGGATTGGCTGAGTTTGAGATTAGGGCCTAAATGCCAGGATGAAAAGGATGATTAATTGCACAAAAGTACAGGAGTTGCTTTGATTTTTCTGGAAGGATATTCATTAGTGGACTCCCACAATACCACCAGACATCTGCTCGGGGCACTTGGAACTGGGACTTATTGTGGGGGTGATGCAGGACTGGCTTTCACTGCACCTGGTCAGGTTGCCTAAGAAAGTTGCCTTTGCCTCTTGTCATTTTAGACATGAGGAGAGTTGATGTTTTCATTTGGCTGCTGAACAGTTCTCAGGAGCTGACCCACAGAACTTTTGACCTCAGAGAATAGCAGTGACAAATCCGACTGGACTCGTCATTTCAAGCTGTTTTGTCCTGGAGGAGGGCCTTCGCACATTCAAGACCCTGTGGGTCTGATGACCATCCCAGAGGAAAGGGAACCACTTGGGCCTCCGGTCTCCCTGTGGCACAAGCGTAACAGCTGCCTTTGTGTAGTGTGTCCACAGAATATTTTATCCATTTCAACCAGGCATTTGTGTCCCCATATCCTGTTTTTATACGCACAGTCAGCCTTCCTCTAGAGGTGAGTTTTCTGTTTCCTTTAGTTAATAGGGCAGTGGCAGCTACCGACTGTTTGTACTCAGCCATCCACTGGCGATAGGGTCCAGGAGGCAGGAAGGAAGGCTGCCAGCCTGGTGGTTTTTCCCATGTTTCTGTGTGAGGACCCCTAGAGCCATCCCTCAGCCCATGCTTACAAATAAATGAAAAGGTTTTTCAGAAGGATGGTAGAGCCGGAAAAGGGGCACCTGTCAGTGCCTCTCTTAAATCCCTAAATTTACCTCCTCCTGATTCCATAGTAAGGGATCAGGGTCTTCCTCTACAAGCTTGGAAATAGTCCTTTTATAGTATGTCCTTTTTAGTATGCATAGTCCCCTTGTTGTAGGTTTTGGGGCATCTGATCTTCATCCAAAAATAGATTACTGAGATAAATTTTAGAAACAAGCTTAGAAAGTTCTTTTAGAAACTCAGTTAAACTTTGCAGCAATATAACATAATAGCAAAGAACTATCTAAGAAGTAAGTCTTCGTGATACTGACCACAACGAAAAGAATGACATTAACAGATTTAGCAAGTTTTCATTGAAACATCTCTTTCTCGCTGAAATTACTTTCATTTTTTATCAAATATTAGCCAAGCCAAGACTAATTTATTTGCCAATTAAGTCTGGTGTCAACAACCTTGGACTGATGATTTACATGAATAAAATTGATCATATAGGTTTTTTTTTTTAAATTGACTTTGTTAGAACTTTATGAGGAATCTTAGACTAAGCTTTTAAAAGGCACCTCAGGGCTTGGAAAGTCATGCCAAGGGTTTGTCTTAAAGATTTTTATCTTAAAGTTCTTGGTGAATTCCTTTCCTTTAAAAAACCCACATACCTTGAGGTTTTTACAGGCTACATACAAGGTGGCCTTCCTAATTATCTGATGAAACTTCTGGGAACCTGAGAGTTTCCATTCTCTGAAGAAATCAGGTAGAGAAGAGAGAATTGTTTCAGTTCTGCTTACAAAGGTATAATTTATCAAATTGCTTGTTGGGAAGAATTTCTTTATACCTGGAAAACACAGATTAAAAGCTAGTATTATTTTAAATAGAAACCATAAAGTTATAACCGTATTCACCAGTTTGCACAGTCCAATGAAACCAATCCTTTTTGTTTAACTGTTTATGAAATCACCAATTTCCCTTTTAGAATTTTTTTTTTAATATCTTACTCAGCTCATCATTAAGGTCTGAAAGTCAGAAACTTGTATTTCTCAAAAAAAAAAAAAAAGAAAAGTTCTTTCTATAGATCTTCTAGAAGAGGAAACATTTTTGCAAAGGTATCAGAGTAAAGCCATTAACTACAATGACAAGAGACTTAAGGCATATTTTAAATCTAAGTGCAATGTAAATTGACAATGACACTTGAAAACTGTTGTGACATATAACGATTTGAAATAACTAGAAAAAAAAGAATTATAACATAGTACCAGTATACAACCAAATTTCATAAACTGTAAAAGTTCCAGAATATCTATATTAAAAACATTTATTCATCTATATAATCTGAGGCTTATCACTCATTTGATAATGCTGTCTGTGTATTTTAACATTCCAAATAATTCCAGTAAATTTAACATTTTTTTGAATGCCTCAAGGGTCCCACGAAGCATTTTAAAGTTAGCCGAGTTAAAAGCTCTTTATTTTTTTTAATTAATTTATTATTATTATTATTTTATTTATTTATTTATTTATTTATTTATTTATTTTGTTGTTGTTGTTGTTGCTATTTCTTGGGCCGCTCCCGCAGCATATGGAGGTTCCCAGGCTAGGGGTCGAATTAGAACTGTAGCCACCGGCCTACGCCAGAGCCACAGCAATGCGGGATCCGAGCCGCGTCTGCAACCTCCACCACAGCTCACGGCAACGCCGGATCATTAACCCACTGAACAAGGGCAGGGACCGAACCCACAACCTCATGGTTCCTAGTTGGATTCGTGAACCACTGAGCCACGACGGGAACTCCTAAAAGCTCTTTAATTGGAATTTGATAGTGTTTATAAATAAATCATTTTCAAAAAAATTTGGTCAGATAGAATCATAGGTCACTGTGGATAATACTGTTTTTTTCTTAACCAAAGTTACAAGATATCTCAAAAGCAAATACAGGAGATCACTTGAAAGAACATTATATAATCTGTTATCAAAGTAGCATTCCAAGGAGACTTTGTTTTCTTAACAAAGAAAAACCAAGTTCAAGTTTTGTACCAGCTTATTTTAAAATTAATTTACTCAATTAAACTTATTTTACACTTTAGTTCTGACGCTGTATAACCCTTCTCTCAGTGTCTACTTCCCACAAACCTTCCAGCACTTTCTGTATCTATTAGTTTGTTCCCTATTTTCCATTTAAAACAGAAAGCTAGAAGACAGACTTACTCTTCTTTTCCCCTGATAAAATAGGATTCCATTCCTCATTCCTTCTCACATATAACTTCTATGTCTTTCTTAGTAAGTTCTCTAATGGTTTATCTTTCCAATCCTCTTTTTAAAATTTATTTCTTATTTATTATTTTGTCTTTTGAGGGCCACACTCAGAGCTATGGAGGTTCCCAGGCTAGGGGTCTAATCAGAGCTATAGCTGAAGGCTTACACCACAGCCACAGCAATGCCAGATCTGAGCCATGTCTGCGACCTACACCACAGTTCACAGCAATGCCGCATCTTTAACCCACTGAGTGAGGCCAGGGATCGAACCTGCAACCTCATGGTTCCTAGTCAGATTTGCTTCTGCTGAGCCATGATGGTAATTCCTGACATTGTTTTAACTCTTGCCTAAGTCTGGAATAAGGCCCTCCATATCGTTTGGTTTTGTTGATGCAGTGGGCTTTGATCCCACTGGCCGGGGCAGCATACTTGTGCCTGTTGCTTAACCCTCCTGTTCTGACTCTGCAAGCAGTGGTAGTGTGCTTGCACCTCAACGGGGCTCTGCCCTCCTCCCCTTCCATGTTAACTCTGTGAGCAGAGGCAGTGCCCTTGTGCCTGGGTGGTGGGTTCTGCACCTCTTCCCCTCCTGCACTCCCCTGGCAGTGACAGCAGCAGTGGCTGTGGCTGAAGGGGGACCAGTGCCATTCGGGGCATTGTAAGGTGGTGGCAGCGAGCCAAGGGGGTCCCATGGAGGGGAGGAGGTCCCAGAATGTTGTTGAGTTTCCTCCTCATTTATCTTTTGGTCCTGTGCTCTGAGGAGAAATAAGACCACTGGTCCCCACTGCCAACAGAGAGCATAATAAGTTCCCTCCAGAGACCCCAGTGACTTGTCCTGGACAAACTGAATGAGCAGCTGACAGACCCAATCCTCATCCGATCTGAACTTTGGCCAAAAGATGGATGGGGTGAGAATAGGTGTATGTGTCCAGGTAAAACAACAATATTTAATCATTCTTCCCTTCTTTTTTTTTCCTTTGTGGATTGTCACCCCAATACTTTAATATCAATCCCAGAGGACTGTCTGGAGGAATTTGGTCCCCTCCCTCATTTGATCTTCTGAGTGGAGGTACAGGTCAGGAAGACTTACTTCCCATTACCCAGGATGGTGTTCTGATCCTCCGATTTCACCTGAAATCACTGGTCTCTCCTGAAACTACTGGTCTCACCCGAGACCCTTTGTGGCTTACTGACCCACATCCCTGACCATCAAGGAGGTACTTGATCTCACCAGTGATCTTCCCTACCTTGGTCCATTAACCGAAATTGCCTTGTCATCACATGATTTCCCATGTTGTAAAGAACTCTCCATGGGTTTGAAGTTCACAGGCGTGGACTTCTCAATTTAGGGACACCGCAACAGGCCATGGAATGCATCTCCCCTCCTCGAGAATCCATGCTCCAGTGGACCCCAAATCCTGGACAAGCCCCCAAATCTGTTGGGGACATGGCTCGGATCATCAGTGTCATAAAATGAGACACATGAATACGGGGAGATCTTGACAAGGCTCTTTACTTCTGCAGAAAGGAGCAGGTACTCAAAAAGTGTGTGCAAAGAAGAGAAGACCCTCCCTATTTATCCCTAATGCAGATGATGTACCTGTCCCCTACCCATCGGTCAGGTCAGGGTGCACATTCTTCTTGGTTGGCTAATTTGAAACAAATTGTTACTGGGAGAAGAGGGGGGCTTCACAGGAAGGTGTTTCAGCCAAAACCAGAGCAAAATGGAGTAACCAAGATTTCCTATGATAGAAAAGACATTATGTTAATTTCCAAACCCCAAAACTCCCTCTTGACATTTCTTTCTTTCTTTTTTTGGTCTTTTTAGGGCCACACCTGCAGCATATGGAAGTTTCCAGGCTAGGGGTCGGATTGGAACTGTAGCTGCCAACTTACACCACAGCTCATGGCAATGCCAGATCCTTAACCCACTGAGCGAGGCCAGGGATTGAACACACATCCTCATGGATACTAGTCAGCTTGGTTACCATTGAGCCCTGATAGGAACTCCTGTCTTCTACATTTCTATTTGGCACCAATGGATGGAGACCGAGTTTTGGCAACAGGAACCAGCCCTGCTGACACCTTGATCTCAGATTTTTGGCCTATTTAGCTGAGATAATAAATTTCTGGTTTTGTTTAGGCCCCATCATTTGTGGCAATTTGTTGCAGAAGCCCTAGGAAACTGACAGAAGGTATTTCTGAATGCTTTGCGTATAAAGTGCACAGGTGGGTCTGTGAGATGGAGAAGGACGGTCAAGAAGGGAAGACCACAAATGGCCTTGTGAACCACAGAAAACATTGAGTCAATACTCTGGGATTTAAAGGAAGCAGATAACTAAATTTCAGTAAGAGGGTAAAATAGGAAGATTTATGTTTTCATAAAGATCCCTCCAAGGCCAGTTGAGCATCTGAGACTGGAGGGTGAAAGCTCTGGATATGATGACATAGGAATGCATATATGTAAATGGATCAGAAGATAACATAAAGCCTCTAATAGAATGTTTAGATGGATTATATGAAACATAAAGCCAATTTTCTGGCTTGGAAATTTCTTTGGATGGTAGTATTGATCTTGGAGATACAACAGTGAGTGATGGCTTGAAGCAAGATCTTAATTCTCTGCTCAAGAATTGAACCCGAGCAGCCTGAGTGAAAACCAAGAATCTTAGCCACTAGACCAGCTAGAGGTTAGAAGCAGAATTGCCCTGATTCTTGCCCTGGTTAAAAGCAAGTGTTTTCAAGGAGGCAAAGACTGTAAAAATAGGTACAGAATTTATTGTTAGAGTCCCAGTGCAATGTGGGAAAGCACACAGAGAAATTATTTAAGTCAGATGCAAAGAAGTAATGCACACCCTAAAGAGGATTGCGGGTACAGGCATCCCCCTGAATGAGGAATGTGCCAGAGAGGTGACTTAATTCACTTATATAGAACAGTTGTTCTAGGTCTTTGTTTATATTTGTCTAGTTGTCTTTTTTTTCTTTTTCTTTTCTTTTCTTTTTTTTTTTGTCTTTTTAGGGCTGCACCTGTGGCATATGGAGGTTCCCACACTAGGGGTCAAATTGAAGCTGTAGCCACTAGCCTACACCACAGCCATGGCAACACAAGGTCCAAGCTGTGTCTGTGAGCTACACCACAGCTCATGGCAATGCTGGATCCTTAACCCACTGAGCGAGGCTAGGGATCGAACCAGCGTCCTCATGGATTAGTCAGATACATTTCTGCTGAGCCACAATGGGAACTCCAAGGCCAGTTGTCATTTTATCTTTTACAGCTGACTGGACACAGGACCCTCCCTGATATCTGTGCACATCTTTTGGCAAAGATGGATTCCAGAGCAAGGGATTCTGGGATGGTATCAGGACTTTTTGACCCCTAGTAGTTTTACTGCACATGTGCAGTTGGGAATATCTCCTTGACCACAGGAGTTATTGAAGTGGTCATCTTATCTCTCTACTCCAGCAGAGCTCAGCTCTTGCCCTTAACTTTTTCCTTGAAGCATCAAAGAGGAACAAGGCCCAATTTACTCATCCGCACAAGTCCCAGCTGTTCTCAGCCTAGGGGCCCATCTGTCTCCTACTCAGGACTGTTCTCTTCCTCCCTCTAGATACTCCCTTTCTTCTTCTCCTTAATCTCTTACTTACTTAATTACTTATAAATCAAATGTGTTTTGGAGGTTGGAGGTATCTGGAGAGATCTGGAAACCATGCAGACTTTGCATTCCAAGAGCTCCTTCCCTTATGGGGCAGAGATTTGTGAAAGGTGACAATGTAAGATGACAAGATCTATAATATAGGAGCTCACAAGACCCAAATAAAGCTGTGCCCAAATCTTGGGGCAGGATAGTTCTGGATAAGAGAGAAAAAAAAAAAAAAAAGGAAGGCTTTTAATGAGTTCCTTGTTTTGTTTCATTGCAAAAGACATAGAAGAGTGTAATAGGTCAATATGTGGAACAGTATGGAAAATTCCATATGCTAAGGAAGGTCTAGCAGTAAGAAAAGACATTGGCTCCTCAGGGAGTATTGGTATTGGAAACAGGGAGGGAAGCGGCAGGAAGTACCTCATGGATATTCAGGTAGGCACAGTGGAGAGAGAGGAGGTTTGGCGGGACATTATCTGTATCAATTTCATCCATGTCATTTAATCTGTATCCTGGGAAAAGCATATGTGTTTGTACTAGGCAAATATATACATCCACTTAACTCATAACACATAACACATACATCCACTTGAAGTATCTGGGATCCACCTGCTCATGGACAAGATCCCTTCTGTGAAAAGAGACAGCTTTTTGATGGAGAACACAGATTTGGAGTGAAGTATATTTATGAAGAGTTTGAGTTATGGGTAAAATTAATTAAGCACACTGTGCTGTGTCTCATCCACTGAATAAACCTATAAACATTTGGAAGAATACATAGAGCAGCTATTTGTCTGAAAAGTAGTCATGTGTGGACCAAGGTGATATATACACTGGGATAATAAGACAGAGAATTTAAAGCAGCAATTATAAATATTTTCCAATAGGCAAGGTTGAACAATTTTCAAATGAATGGAAAGATAAAAAATCTCAACAGTGAAATCAAAAGTTTGCCAATGATGCCATAGACAAAGGCCTAATCTCCAAAATATATAAACAACTCATACAACTCAACAACAACAACCAAAACAAATAACCTAAATGAAAAATGGGCAGAAGACCTAAAGAGACATTTCTCCAAAGAAGACATACAGATGAAAAATGCTCAACATCACTGATTATTAGAGAAATGCAAATCAAAACTACAATGAGGTACCACCTCTCACCAGTCAGAATGGCCATCATTAACAAGACAACAAATAAAAAATGTGGGAGAGGGTGTGGAGAAAAGGGTGCCCTCCTTTACTGTTGGTGGGAATGTAAATTGGTACAACCACTATGAAAAACAGTATGGAGGTACCTCAGAAAACTTAATATAGGACTACCATATGATTCAGCAATCCCACTCCTGGGCATATATCTGGAGAAAACATTCATTCTAAAAGATATATGCAGCATTGCCGCATTATTCACAATAGCCAAGGCATGGGAACAACCTAAATGTCCATTGACAGAGGAATGGATTAATAAGATTTGGTACATACATACGATGGAATACTACTCAGTCATAAAAAGTAAATAATAATGCCATTTGCAGCAACATGGATGGAACTGGAGATTCTCATACTAACTGAAATAAGTCAGAAAGAGAAAGACAAATACCATATGATATTACTTATTTGTGAAATCTAAAATATGGCACAGATGATCCTATCTACAAAGCAGAAACAGATCACGGCCAAGGAGAGCGGATTTGTGGCTGCTGGGGATGCAGAGGAATGAGTGGGATAGATAGAGAGTTTGGGGTTGGTGGATGCAAACTGTTACATTTGGAATGGGTGGGCAATGGGGTCCTACTGTACAGCACAGGGAACTGTGTGTGACTGGGTCTGTGTGTGATTCTGATTACAACAGAAATTGGAGAAACCTCCATTTAGCATTGTATTGAATTAAAGACTTAGCCAAGGCAAGAAAAATAAATGAAAGGCAGATATGTTGAAAAAGAAGAAAAGTAGCTGTCTTAATTTGCCAATGACACAATTGTCTATGGAGAAAATTCCAAGGAATCTATGAAATTTCTCCCAAAATTACATGTGGATTTAGAAAGGTTGCAGAATACAAAGACAATACTTGCAAATCTATTAGATTTCTGTATTTTAGAAATGAACAACTGGAAACTGAAACAAAATCAAAGCAACACACTAAAATGATACTATCTAAAGCCAGTCCAACAAAAATAAAAGAGGTATAACTAACAAAACATATATAGGATTTTCATATCAAAAACTTCAAAACAGAGGAAAGAATTCAAGTAGATACACATAAATATGACAAATGGATTTTGATGAAGTTGTAATGAGAAATCAATGGAGAAGGAAAGCTACATTCAATTTGCAGACAGAGGTCACAATGTAAAACAGTGGAGAAAAAGAATAATCTTCATGAAATGATGTTAATTCAATTGCATATTCACATGGAAAAAAATAATCTTGACCCTCATGCCTCACAAAGTACACAAAAAAAATTCCAAATTGATGTTAGATCTAAATGTGAAGGCCAAACAGTAAGACTTCTCAAAATAGTATAAAAGAATGTACTCAGATCCACAAAGAAAATCAAGAACATTTTAACATATTAAAATCAAGAATATCTATTCTATAAAAGCAGAACTATATGAAGCAGAAATGTCAGAATGTAGAAAATCTGCAGTATGTATCTTATAAGACCCTAAAATTTCTAAATAACTTTTCCAGATTAATTGATAAAAGACAGAAAGCCTAATTTTAAAGACAGGGGTGGAAGTTCCCTTTTGGCAGAGTGAGTTAAGGATCTGATATTGCCACAGCTATAGCACAGGCTGCAACTGCAGCATGGGTTGATACCTGGCCCAGAAACTTTCACATGCCTCAGGAACACACAAAAAGAAAAGCAAAAAATCAGCAGGAAAATGAAAATTAAAAGCCACAGGGAGAAATTTCTGCTCCCTCCACTGCCAAAATGGACTGTTGAGGAGGTAGTGATGGAAACTCACATACATGTGCTTAGAAATGTTTACACTGGCAGCATCCAGTAGACCTGACCAAGTAATTACACTTGTAGATACATATAGGTACCCATGAAGGTACCAAAAGATGTTTATACAAATATAAACAAGTTTTTATAGCAGAATTATTCATAAAAAAACGAACATTGAAAGCAAGCCCAAGATTCAAGCAAGTACATGAGGGTGAAGTCATACAGTAAAATACACTAAATCCATGAAAAACAGGCATTTCCATTGTGGTTCAGAGGGTTAAGAACCCATATACTATCCATGAGGTTGCAGATTTCATCCCTGGCCTCTCTCAGGGAGTTAAGGATCCAGTGTTGCTGTAGGCTGTGGTGTAAGGTCCCAGATGTGGCTTGATCTAGTGTTGCTGTGGTTGTGTGTAGGCCTGAAGCTATAGCTCTGATTTGACCCTTAGCCTGGGAACTTCCACATACTTCAGGTGTGGCCCTAAAAAGAAAAGAAAAAAAAATAAATGAAAAACAAGAAACTGCTATTTACAAATATGCAGGTGAGGGTCCCAAATGTAGTGCTCACTAAAAGAATCCAGACACAAAGAATATATACTAAAGGACTCCACTTACATAAAGTTCAAAATCGATCAGAGTTAATCTTTGCTAACAGACTAGTAGTGGATATCTTTGTAGGGTGGAGAGAGGCATTGGGATTCGGCACCAGAAGAGCTTCTAATGTGTTGGTTATGTTTTTGTTTCTTCAACTGCTTGTTGAGTACTTGAATATGTTCATGTTGTGAAAGTTCTTTGAGCTGTAAATTGGATTTTTGTGCTTTTCTGTATACTTGTTATAGTTCAATAAGAAGCTTATCTAAAATGATTTTTAATGATTTTTTGATTTTTCATTTTTTTCATTGAACTATAGTTGATTTACAATGTTGTATTAGTTTCTTGTGTACAGCAAAGTGATTCAGTTTTATATAGATGCCTATTCTTTTTCATAGTCTTTTTAATTATACTTTTTTACAGGATATTGAATATAGTTCTCTGTGCTTGTACCATAGGTCCTTGTTTTCTATCTATTTTATATATAGTAGTGTATATCTGTTAACCCCAAACTTCTATTTATCTTCCCCTGCCCTCCTTCCACCTTAGGTAACCATAGTTTGTTTTCTATGTCTGTGTGTCTGTTTGTGTTTTATAAATATGTTCATTTGTAACATATTTTACATATACTGATTTTTTAAGCATGGGAATTGGAGGTATTACATATTAAAAGATCTCCTCCTCACTCCCAGCCCCATTATATCTCATTCCATAGGGATAGCCAAACTATGTTCAGGGTGGTAAGAAATTTCTTGGGTTTAGGAACTCGAAACTTTGCAGCTAAATGTGAAGCACTTTGAATAAACTTCATTGTTGTGTTTAAGATAAATACTAAGAATGTTTATCTTTTTGGTTGCTGTTTTAATTGAAAATTTAAAAAATTAAGTTTAGCAGGTCCCTGGTAGCTTAGCAGGTTAAGGATCTGGTGTTGTCACTGCTGTGGCTTGGGTCACTGCTATGGCAACTTCTGCATGCCATGGGTGTAGCCAAAAAGAAAAAAAAAATTTAAAAAATTATATTTATAGTTCTTCTTGATTTGGTGACTTTTTCAATCAATTATTTTAGAGCTTTTTGGTTTGTTTTTCTTTGATTTTTGTTCTGTTGGGTCTTTTGTTTGTTTTGTTTTGTGGGGTGAAGAAAAAAAGAGTAGCTTTATTCCTTTGCCAGGTGACAAAGTGGGCTCATGCCTTCAAAAACTGTGTATTCTCCAAAGGTTTTTTTTTTTTTTTTTTTTTTGTGAAGAACTGCATTGGATTTTAAAAAACATCAAACAGTAACATAAACTAATAGTAACAAAGCAAGGCACAGAAATTTAAAAAGAAGAAGCTGGAGTTTCCGTTGTGGCGCAGTGGTTAACGAATCCGACTAGGAACCATGAGGTTGCGGGTTTGGTCCCTGCCCTTGCTCAGTGGGTTAAGGATCCGGCGTTGCCGTGAGCTGTGGTGTAGGTTGCAGACACGGCTCAGATCCTGCGTTGTGTGTACAGCTCCGATTCAACCCCTAGCCTTGGGAACCTCCACATGCCGCCGGAGAGGCCCAAGAAATAGCAACAACAACAACAACAAAAGAAGCTAGTAATTCTCCTTCTTTTCCCTTTCCACTCCTGTGTGCAATCATCTATTCTTCTGTAGTTTTCTCTATTGTCAAATAAGAAAAAAAACTATAGTCCTCTCTGCACTATTTTTTTACACAAATGGGATTAAAACAACTATTTATAAGTCAATTTGCTCAACCATGGATATGTCCATATAAATTTAATTTATTTTAACAACAGGATAATATTTCACAATGTGGCAGATTAGAGAATGCCACAGATTCTTTGCTAATCCTTCAAGTGAGTGGTAGAACTAATGTCCCTCTCCTTAATGTTGGTCTGGAGTTGGTGATTTGCCTAATTAATAGATGGAAGGAGAAGCAAACTATTTAAAGCTTCCTTCTTAGTCTCTTGGAACCCAGGCACCATGCTGAGTGTTAGGTCAAATAGCTCCATGCAGAGACTCGGATGGAGAGACCCAGGTGGAGAGGATGGCAGGCAAGGTCTGGCTGGCACCAAGAGCCAGCACCACCTTCCTAGTCTTATGAGTGACCGGTCTTCAAAGGGCCTCCTTTTCTAGCCTAAGAAGAGCTGATGTTGCCCAAAGCAGGGATAGGCTGTTCCTGCCTTGCCCCATTCCAATTGCATATGTGTGAACAAAATGAATGATGCTTATTGTGTTAAGCCGCTAGGTTTTGGGGAGGTTTACTATAGATGAATAGATAACCAGAATTTAAAGAATGAGTATAGCTAGAATTTTCTCATTATGAAATCATTCCTATATATAAACATTTTCTCTGTATTTCTGGGTTCCTCCCCCAACTTCTAATAATCCTGCAAAAAACATCATACAGTAAATAGTTCTACATTTGACACTGTTGGCTTTTCCTCAAATATCCTGTGGTTTGTGTTTTGTGGTACATAATGTATAGAAAATACATATATGTGTCTAGGTGTTTCTAAACTTTCAGGCTTGCCATGCTGCTCCATCAGTCCTTCCCATTCTGTTTTTCTGATGCTTTTTTCTAGTGACAGATGCTGACTATTTTCCCCACACATTAAGAAAAACACTTAACTTGATTTTTAACGAAATCAACAGGATGAGTCATGGCATTCTTTAAAATTTAGTTTCTCTTTTTCGAACTCTTAGAATTGCCATCATGCTACATCCAGACCCTTGCACGTTTTAGAAAAATTAGTGCAAGCAGCAATATTCCCTCGAGAATGCTTTATGAGCCCACAAAATCTGGATCCTTCGCCATTTATCCAGAATTTGTTTGAGCTCAGGAAACACTGCATTGTTTCCTTTCTACTCTTTGCTGAGAAAACCAATATTTTGGCAATTTTTTTCCCTCTTCATCATTAAAGTGATTTCAAAGCAGAAGTCAGGCTGTGCTGTGCAGTGGGTCTAATTTCAACGCAATTCGTTTGCCTCTTTTCAGATATGGTACATTAAAATTGATTTGCTGCTTGCTGTGGCATTATAACACCCTCATGCTTCTTTCAAGCTCCATGAGAACTAATGGTGACAATCCCCACTGGAACCATATGATTCCTATTATTTTGACATTTAACACGGAAACCTAAGTTTAAGTTTCTGATGCTGCTTGCACTTTGACTAGAGGATACCATGGGAAAGAACTCTACATTCAAATATGAAATAAAGAATCCAGTGGGGCTGGGAAGTTGCCAGGGAAGGCTAGCTGCTTACCTCAGTCTTACGAGATGTATTGAATCAGTACATTGATTACAACACAAACCCTGAGTCTCAGCATTTTTATTAGTGAGGGGACAAGATAGCCATATCTCAATAATAAACACATCATTCAAGATAACAGTAAAAGTTAGCACAAATGAAATTTAGAATGTCAATTTATTCATTGTAATGACTAATGTGGAACAAATTTACAACAGAAAGCCCTTTCTTTTGTTATATGAACATCAACATTGGAATGTAATATCTAAAGCAACCAATAAATAATCTATACAAAGAGATACACTAAAATTATAGATAAATTAAAATGAAATTCTTTTTTTTTTGTCTTTTTGCCATTTCTTGGGCTGCTCCTGTGGCATATGGAGGTTCCCAGGCTAGGGGTCTAATTGGAGCTATATCTGCCAGCCTACGCCAGAGCCACAGCAATGGGGGATCCGAGCCGCATCTGCAACCTACATCACAGCTCACGGCGATGCCAGATCCTTAATCCACTGAGTGAGGCCAGGGATCGAACCTGCAATCTCATGGTTCCTGGTTAGATTTGTTAACCACTGAGCCACGATGGGAACTTCTAAAATGAAATTCTTAAAAAATGTTCAAGTGACCCAGAAGGCAAGATAAAGAAAACAGAGGGAAAAATATTGGAAACAAGCAGAAAACAAAATATAAATAGGTAGACTTAATCCCTAACATATCAGTAATTACATTAAATGCAAATTGTCCAAATATATCAATTAAGAGACAGAGATTTATAGAGTAGATTGAAAAATGACCCAACTATTTAGCAGATACAAGAAACTCACTTCAAATATAATGATATAATTGGATTGAAAAAATGATGAAAAAACATATATGTAAGCATTAATCAAAAGAAAGTTGAAGTGGATATATTATCACATAGAGCAGACTTTAGGGTAAAGAAAATTACTAGGGACTGAAAGGGAGGGATATTTCATAATGATAAAAAGGTCAATCCATCAGGAAGATATAGCAATTCTAAATATGTATGCACCAATATGTGAAGAAAAATCGATGCAATTAAAAGGCAAAATCAACACAGTTATTGTTGGAAACCATAATATTCTTCTCTCCACAATTAATAGTATCAACCAGGATGATCCAACTAACATTTAGAGAACACTCTACACAACAGAAGTGGAATACACATTCTTTACAAGCACACATGGAATATTTACCAAAATGAAACTGTGAGCCATTAGATGAACTCCAACAGATGTAAAATAATTGAAATCACACAGAATTTGTTCTATGGCCATACTAGGAATTTAAAACAGTCTCAAATTAGGAATTGATAATATAGAAATAACAGAAAAACCTCCACACTCTTGGAAACTACACAGCTTACTTTACCTCTAAATAAGGAAGTATCAAAGGCAGTTTAAAAAGTACATTAAACTAGGAGCTCCCACTGTGGTATGACAGTATTGGTGGCCTCTTGGGAGCTACTGGGACACGGGTTTGATCCCCAGCCCTCCACAGTGGGTTAAGGATCTGGTGTTGCCACAGCTGCAGCTTAGGTCATGCCTGTGGCTCTGATCCCTAGCCTGGGAGCTCCATATGCCATGGGGCTGCCAAAAATGACCCCCGCAAAAAAGTACATGAAACTGAAGGAAAATATGATATATAAAAAATTTGAGGAGAAAGACTTCTGCTTCCAGAAAGATGAAATAAATGCGCTTTTCCTTATTCTTCCCACTTAGTTCAGCTAAAACCCCTATACATTATACATTTATACATTATGCATAAAAATGGCATAAGTTGACTCTGAAAGGTGGAGAGAATGAGATGGATCAGTTAGGGACCTTGAATCTGGAGAAATGACATGGTGACAATTTCCTTGAATTTTTCTTTCTGCCTCATCTATTCTACGCCTGCTGCTGAAGAAGCTAGCAATCTGTCAACAGGAAATCACAGATTTAAAAAAACAAATAAAACAAAGTTGTGGAGTTCCCATTGTTGCTCAGTGGGTTAAGAACACAACATATCCTTTGAGGATGTGGGTTCAATACCTGGCCTTGATCAGTGGGTTAAGGATCCAGTGTTGCCACAAGCTGTGGTGTAGTCTTGGATTAGACCCCTAGCCCCAGGATCTCCCATATGCCACAGGTGCAGCCAGAGAAAGAAAAAACAACAACAGCAAAACAAAGTTGCTTTCTGTACCCAGAGATCCAGGAAAGGGTCAGCCAAGTGAGACAGAACATGTTTAGACAATAACCACTCCACTTTAGACAAACCTCACAGGAACTCCTATAGCCCCAGCCCACCCCTTGATCATAAAGGCCATCTACCTAGCCTAGACTTCTATGCTTGCCAAGCTGTAACAGGATTGCTCAACTGCTCCCTCATGCCTGGGACATGTTGGAATAGGCCATGTGGGAGATCAGGACTTGGTTCCTGTCCAGTAGTACTAAGGCCCTGTTCCCCTGCAGTGCCAGCGAAGGCCACATGGGGCCATATCAAGGCACTTTGCTTCTTTGCCACCAGGGCTTCAGCTGGCACAGTGGGGAGCTGGCTCTTTCCTCCAGGAGTCAAGGTTGGTCAGGTGGGAATCTGAACTTTAAACTCCCATCTGGCAACAGTGAGGTAGAACACCCTCCATCCATGGACGTGGTGTCAGAGAAAATCTGTTAAAAAAAAATAAAGATGTAGATAAGATTCGATTTCATAACATAATATCGCAAACTTTCAGGTTTCAATTAAACAATCACCCATCATACTGAGAACTAGGAAAATCTCAACTTGAATGAATAAAAAACAATCAATAGATACCAACACAGAGATGACACAGATGTTAGGATTTTCTAACAAGGATTTTAAAGCAGCTAAAATTGCTTTTAAAGGTGTCATCATTATTAGAATTCTTTATTTTTATTGTTTTTAATAAAATATAGTTGATTTTAAAATGTGCTGGGAGTTCCCTTACTGGAGCAGGAGAAATGAATCTGACTAGGATCCATGAGGACTTGGGTTCAATCCCTGACCTCGCTCAGTGGGTCAGGGATCTGGTGTTTGGAGCTGTGGTGTAGGTTGCAGACAGGGCTCGGATCCTGCAGTTGCTGTGGCTATGGTGTAGGCCAACAGCTGTAGCTCTGATTCAAACCCTAGCCAGGAAACTTCCATATGCTGTGGATGCAGCCCTAAAAAGCTAATAGTAATAATAATAATAGTAATAAATTAATAAATATAAAAATGTGCCAATTTCTGCTATACAGCAAAGTGATCCAGTCTCTCTCTCTGTGTATATATATGTATACAATAATAATAATATAAATAAAAATGTTGTGCCAATTTCTGCTATTCAGCAAAGGGATCCAGGCCATATATATATATATATACAATGGAGGATAATATACGAAAATGAATGTGTGTATATACATATATATATAACTTTCCATTCTATTATAAAAATGCTTTGACTGAGAAATAAAAAGTACCAACAGCAGGAATGAAATGAGAGATATCAATATGGACCAAGAAGATGTCTTAAAGATAACAAGGGAATATTATAAACAGCTCTACGCTCACAAACTTGATACCTTAGATAAAATGGACCAAATCCCCTCCTCCCAAAATTGATGAATTCTTTTAAAAGCACAAATAACTACAACACACTCAAAATGAAACAGATATTTGAATAACCCCATAATTATTATTTTTTTTCATTTTTGGTTTTTTGAGGGCCACACCCAAAGCATATGGAGTTTCCCAGGTTAGGGGTTGAATCAGAGCTGCAGCTGCCAGTCTATGTCACAGCCACAACAATGCCAGATCTGACCTGTGTCTGCGACCTACACCACAGCACATGGCAACACCTGATCCTTAATCCACTGAGAGAGGCCGGGGATTGAACCCAAGTCCTCCTGGATCCTAGTTGGGTTCATTACCATTGACCCCAAATGGGAAATCCTTGAATAGCCCCATAACAATTAAGGCAATTTGTTTCATAACTTGAAGCTCCCCCACAAAGAAATCTTTAGGCTTAGATAGTTTCACTGGAAGAATTCTACCTAGTATTTGTGAAGAATTAGATTTTCCAGTTCATTTTACAAAGTCAGTAGTACCTTGATACCATCCAGACAAGGACAGTACAAAAAGAGAACACCATAGACAAATGTCCATCATGCATATGAGCACAAATGTCCTTAACAAACCATTAGAAATTGAATCAATGTCTAAAACAAATTACATAGCATAACCAAGGGGGATTTATTTTAGGGATGCAAGGCTGGTTCAATAATCAAAATCAATCAATACAATGTGCCATATTAATGGGCTAAAAAGGAAGTAAGTCACATGATCATATTAAATGATGTAGAAAAAAACATGTGACAAATTTCAATACCCACTTATGACAAAACTCATTTATGAAAAGAGGGAAGTTCCTCAACATGATAAAAGATATGTACAAAAATCTACAGTCAATACCACATTTAATGATGCAAGAATGAATGCTTTTCCCCTAAGACTGAAGACAGGGCAAGACGTCTGCTCTCACCATTGCTATTTAGTATAATACTGGAAGTTCCAGTCAATACAAATGGGCAGATGAAGGAAATGAAAGACATACAGATCATAGAAAAGAAAACTATGTCTATAACTCAGATGACATGGAAGTCCACATAGAAAATTCTAAGGAATTTACCAACCAACACCCCCCAAACCCTCCTAAACTTCTAGAACTAAGAAGTAAGTTTGGCAAATTTGCAGGATACAAAGTCAACACACCAAAAAAATCAATTGTGTTTACATATACTAGCAATGACTATGTGGAGACCGAAATTGAAAATAAAATACCAGTTACATTCACTGAAAACAAAATGAAATACTTAGATGTAAAGACAACAGAGCACATGCAGGACTCATACTGAAAGCTAAAAAACTACAAGATTACCAACACTTTATGCAAATATGCTAGACATAGATAATTTACATATATAACTTATTTTGAAGAAAAACTTGTCTTGCTGTAAATATTTTGATAATTTTTTCCTGAATTCAATATTCTGTGCTATTGTACTAAAGGATAATAATATTTTCTATAAAGTAAATCTTTAAAAAGTGTGACAATACCAAGAATGCTTGAGAATATAGGTTGATAGAACTTCTATTGCAACGTAAATGGCTCAACCAATTTAGAAAACAGTTGGCATTATATTTAAATGCTTAAATTATATTTGAATTGATTTGACAGCACAAATAGAGCACTATTTTGTACCATTCACTGTTCCAAGTGTTTTTCATAGTCTGACTCATTTAATTCCCCAAATCCTCTGAAGCACATACTACTCTCTGTGATATTTCACAATTGAAGAAATTGAGGAAGAGAAGCATTAACTATTTTGCCTAAGACACATCAAATAAGTAGCAGAGCCAGCATCCAAATTCAGGACTTTTTTTTTTTTTCCTAGGGCTGCTCCTGAGGCATATGGAGTTTCCCAGGCTAGGGGTCTAAATGGAAATACAGCTGTGGGCCTATACCACAGCCACAGCAATGCCAGATCTGAGCCGTGTCTTCGACCTACACCACAACTCATGGCAACTCGGGTTCATTAACCCACTGTGTGAGGCCAGGAATTGTACCCGCAACCTCATGGTTCCTAGTCAGATTCATTTCCGCTGCACTATGACAGGAACTCCCAGGTCCTCTTGTTCTAGTATCCACTCCCCTGTCCACTCTGAAATGCACACACTGACCTTATGGCCACCCAAACCCAGTCCTAGGCAATATCTTTTAGAACTTGGTTTCAGAAAGCATATGCAAAGATTTGCATTGCAGTACTTCTTGGCATTGGGTATGGACAAGTCAAATGTTTATGAACAGGACAATGGAAGATACAGTATGGCACAGTCGGACAATAGAATTTTTCACGGAAGTTACAATTAATGTACTAGAATTATAGGCAATGATATATACAAATCTCAGAAACATAGTCGTAAGTGAAAAGCAGGAGCTAGTTTACAGTATAGGAACACTTAATTAAGTAAAGGAACAAATAAGTAAAATTAAATGATATATCATCTAGGGATACATGCTCTATGGTAAAAACTTTTTCTTAAGGAACAGAAGATACAAACAGAGTTCCCATCATGGCTCAGCGGAAATGAATCTGACTAGTATCCATGAGGACACAGGTTTGATTCCTGGCCTTGCTTAGTGGGTTAAGGATCCAGCATTGCTGTGAGCTGTCAGAGATGTGGCTTGGATCTAGCATTGCTGTGGCTGTGGTGTAGGCCAGTGGTTACAGCTCTAATTTGATCCCTAACTTCCACAGGTGCGGCCCTAAAAAGACCAAAAAAAAAAAGCATTTGCCTCTGGTTAAACAAGGAGGAACCAAGCTTGCTTTGTCTGCTTTGGTTCTAACATTGGCAGTTCGGTTTACGGTTCAGTGTTGGCTTGATTATCATTCTTTATAATTTCATAAATGTTAAATATGTTCTTTGGTTTGTATCAAATAGAATAAATATTTTAAAAATTAAAGTAGGGAGTTCCTGTTGTGGCTCAGCAGTAAGGAACCCTACTGGTATCCATGAGGATGCAGGTTTGATCCCTGGCCTCTTTCAGTGGGTTAAGGATCCAGAGTTGCCATGAGCTGTGGTGTAGGTTGCAGATGCGGCTCCAATCCTGTGTTGCTGTGGCTGTGGTCCTAGCCTGGGAATTTCCATATGCCAGACACATGGCCCTAAAATTGAAGTAGAAACACGAGGAAAAAAGGAGAGGAAAAAAGTAGTCAATAAGACCAAAAACTGATACTTAGATGGATTTAAAAAAGAAAATCTGGAATTTTCTGCTGTTAGAGCAGGTTAAAGATGTCTAGTTCTCTCTGTAGAGGCAAGGGTTCAATCTCTGGCCTGGGAAGTGGGCTAAGGTCACAGCTGTGGCTTGGATTCCATTCCTGTCCCAGGAACTTCCATATGCCATGGTGCAGCTGAAAAAGAAGGAAAAAACTGGAGTTCCCTGGTGGCCTAGTTGTTAAGGACTTAGCATTGTCACTGGCTGTGGTACAGGTTCAATCCCTGGCCTGGGAACTTCTGCATGTTGTGGGCATGGTCAAAAAATCAAACTAAGAGTTCCCGTTGTGGCTGGCATTTAGTGAACCCAACTAGCATCCATGAGGTTGGATCCCTGGCCTCGCTCAGTGGGTTAAGGATTTGGCGTTGTGGTGAGCTGTGGTGTATGTCGCAGGCACGGCTTGGATCTTGCATTGCTGTGGCTGTGGTGTAGGCCGGAGGCTACAGCTCTGATTTGACTCCTAGCCTGGGAGCCCCCATATGCTGCTGATGCGGCCCTAAAAAGACCAAAAAAAAAAAAAAGTCAAACTAGACCCTGGCAAAAAAATCCAAAATAATAATAATAGTAATAAAATAACAATAATAATAATAATACAATGACACCACTAGAATAAATGAAATATAGTTATTAATATGGAAGAATAGCATTAAGTTTATTCAATATATAGGTTTTATTTTAACAAATTTGAATTTTTACAATTTTTTGGGGGGCTTTTTTTTTAGGGCTGCACCCACGGCATATGGAGGTTTTTAGGCTAGGGGTGCAATCGGAGCTACAGCTGCCGGCCTACACCACAGTCATAGCAACAGCAACGCCAGATCTGAGCCTCATCTGCGATCTACACCACAACTCACGGCAACACCGGATCCTCAACCCACTGAGTGAGGCCAGGGATCGAACCCACAACCTTACGGTTCCCAGTCAGATTTGTTTCCACTGTGCCACGATGGGAACTCCCACAAAATTGTTTTTGAAGTAAATTTTAAGTGCTCCATATTGATTCAGGAAATATATATATTTTTAAATCTGGAATAAACTAATACCCATCAATGTTTACAAGTAGCCAAGTGATGAATGTGTGTTCTGCAGCAGACAAGGAACACTGGAGATTGGTCTACTGGTCATCAACATTCACAGAGCTGAGAGCCCATTTTCTGCTCTCTCTGCACTCTCTCACCCCCTCAGTCTCTGCCAGACACTCAACTGCCCTGAGCTGGACACTTCTTTGGCCCTAGCTGGACAGGTGACCCCACGCTGTCCCAGCGAGAGACATGGAGCCTCAAGGAAAAGTTACTCCTGCTCCTGGGAGCTGGGTTGGGGTTTGAGCATCTGCGCTCCTAGGTTGCATTGACAGTAAGGATCAACAGTGTCCTCCTCCTGCACTGGAAAATGAGGCAGAACTTCCTCAAGAGAGACAAACAACTGATTATACAAAATTGTCCAGGAATGATGGTCTTGAAGTGGCTCAGGAACAGAGGCAGAATTGGGTGGAGAGGCTGGGTAAGGTCCCTTTGCCTTCGTATTCTATATACTTCCAAGGTCTTTTATTTTCCCCTCTAAGAAATGAATTCATGTTATTATTTGGATACCAGTTCTGATATATGTGTTTTATCCTCCCCCCAACCCAAGTGATCCTCTAACACCAGCTGGGTGACCTATGATTCAACCCAGTTCTGATGTTATTTACCTGGAGAGGGTATCTGCTCCTATAAGGGAAGGTGCTTAGTGCTATAAGACTGCCCTCCCCCTTCCCCAACACAGGCTGCAGGTGCCAGTCACAAGCCAAGGTTTTCAATGGTGCTTCTGACCCACCAGCTATAGATAGGAGATCCCAATGACTCCCCACTTTGTTCCATTGATTTGCTAGAGTGGCTCACAAAACTCACAGAGCTGGTTTACTTCAGAGATTCCCAGTTTATTACAAGAAGATATAACTCAGGAACAGCCATCCAGGTGGAAGAGATGCAAAGAGCAAGGCGTGGGGGAAGCACAGAGGTTTCAAGCCTTTGTTGAGCCCATGATGTTCCCAAAATCTGCTCATGATCACTACTCTGGAAGCTCTCCAAACACTGTACTTTTGGGTTTTTATGGAGGCTTCATTACATGGGCATGATTAAAATCATTGGTTGTTGATGATTGATTCAATCTTCAGGTTCCCTCCTCCAGAGGTCAGGGGTTGGGGCTGAAAGTTCCAACCCTCTAATCACAGGGATGGTTCCCTAGCAACCAGTCCCATCCTTAGGGGCTTTCCAAAAGTCACTTCATTAACATAAACCTAGGTGTGGTTGAAAGAAGTTATAATTATCATACCTTTAGCTCTTATTACTAAGGAAATTCTAATAATTTTAGGATATCTGTGCCAGAAACAGAGATGAAGGCTAAATACATATATTTCTTATTATAAAACATAATACCACACCTGTGTTGTGCACTTTTTGTTTGTAGGAAAGTAAAAAGGGCTGGTGTTATTTATATAATAGAATTGTTATAAAGGACCAAAATTAAATTATATAATAGCTGCATGGTCTGGATCATAGTAAGTGCTAAGAAAGAACATCATTCCATCTATTTTATTTTATTTTTTTCTTTTTGGCCACACCCATGGCATGTGGAATTTCCCTGGCCAGAAATTGAATCTAGGCACTCTGGGTCCTTAACCCTCTGTGCCACAAGGAAAATCTCTATTTTGTCCATTATAAAAGCTTTATGAAAGTAGATTAAGTGAGGCAATGGACTCTCAGAGCCCTGTGCCCTTCTGAGAATCATCTTCAAAGATCTGGAGACTGTGAGGAAGGCAGAGAGGGCTGCTAGAATCAAGATACCCTCCCCAGATAAAGAAGTGCTGGGTGGTCCAGGCTGCTGCTGTCATGATGGAAACAGCCCCAGCATTCATCAGGGGCCAGACAGCTTAAAGACAAGGCAAGATGGAGAGGAGAGGAGCAGGGCAGCTCTCCTAGAAGAATGAGGGAGGGAGGGAGCAGACCCCCTGCAGGAACACTCATCATCCCCTGCCCTGGACCCCTCTGCAATGCTTGCAGGATTGGGAAGCCAGCCCCTTGTAGCAGCACTTGTACCCAGCCAGGAACTTTCTCCTTGTTTGGGAAATTGCTTCTTATTTTTTTGCAGATGAGGAAGCTGAGGCCCAGAGGCTCAAGTTGGACTGCCCACTTTTCTGGTGCTGGCTCCTGCTACTTAGAAGCAGGCCTGTGCCTTTGGCAGATGCCTCCCACCCAGAGCTGTGCAGTTTGCAGAGCTGAGTGCCAAAGGCCAGAACAAGAGTCGCCGGACAGCTCCTTAGAGTGTGAGGTCTGCAACATCCCCAGTAAGAAAGTTTAGGCCCAACATTTTCCAGCTGTGACTTAGTAGGTAAAGGACCTGACATTGTCTCTGTGAGGATACTGGCCTTGCTCAGTGGGTTAAGGATCTGGCAATGCCACAAGCTGCAGCATAGCTTGCAGATGCAGCTTGGATGAGGTGTTGCCATGGCTGTGGCTCTGATTCGACCCCTAGCCTGGGAAATTCCATATGCTGCAGGTGTCGTCTTAATAAGAAAAAGAAAAAGAAAAAGAAAAAAAAGAATGTTTAGACCCCTGTTGTCCATATCTGAGCAATTTAAAGCCTCTGAGCCTCTAGCCTGAGGGGAGGGTTTAGTGGCTGGGACAAGGAGACTGGCAGCCTCTGGTGTGAGAAGGGTGTGGCTGGAGGCCTCAGCCTCATCTTCTTGTCCTCTACTCTGAGAGACTTAGGCAGGTTGTGCAGACCAAACAGTGTGTGGCCCTGGCCTAAAGGAGGGAATTTCATGGTTCTGCCATTTGGCTTTTGATTGTGAGGGTCTGGCTTTCCTGCTCCCATTGAAGTCACTTAGAGAGGGCCTCCAGGTCCTCATTGAGGGCGCTGTTGGCACCTCCAGAATTGAGGAGGGCACAGAGATAGGTCTATGATGCCCAGGGCCTGTCCCAGAGCATAGTGAGCACCCAGGCCATCTGCCCTCAAACTCTATGGGAAATGCGGTGGCTCACTGGTTCTTTGCTGAGAGGCAGCTACCAGGGGAGATGCTCCTGTTTTTAACTTTACACCTTTGTTTATGGACTTAATGAACATTTCGTCAACCACTAGTCCTCCCTTAAAAGGGTGCAGTTGGTCGGCAAAGTCACTCTGCCCTGAAGGGCAAATCAATCTTATTTGCATAGAAAATGTACTTCATTACACTTTCTATCAGGGAAAAGCAAATAATTATTTACAAATCATTCAGACCTGCTTGAAAATGTTGCCACCCTTGCCAGATTCTGAAGCAGAGGTTTTGCTTTGAGCTCAGTCTCTGCAACTTCCACAAGGGAAGAAATCTCCTCTGGGAAGGTCAAGGCTCCCCTAGCTTAAACACTTACTTTTGGGCGCCACCTAATGGTTAAAGGCTGAAACTTGGGGGTTCCCGTCGTGGCCCAGGGGAAGCATGCCCAACTGGGAACCATGAGGTTGCAGGTTTGATCCCCGGCCTCGCTCGGTGGGTTGGGGATCTGGCATCGCTGTGACTGCAGTGTAGGCCAGCACCTGTAACTCCGATTGGACCCCTAGCCTGGGAATCTCCATATGCTGCGGGTGTGACCCTAAAAAGACAAAAGACAAAATGAATAAGTAAATAAAAAATAAAGCCTGAAAGTGCTCATCTAAAGGTCTGGCAGGGGTGGGAAGGGGAGGAGGACGGGGAGGTGGGAGGCAGAGATGTGAAGGGAAGGTAGGTGGTTTCCTAACCTCTGGGCTTTGAGACCTAGGAAGAGCACGTGACCCAAATATCAGCACAATCCTAGCATCTACCTTTGCTTCTTCCTCAACCCCGCTCACAGCTGTTTTAGTGGGTATGCGAAGGGGCATAGCTCAGTGGAGATAAGAGGCAATATTGAGCAAAATCCTTTTGCCCTGCTATTCTAGGAAACCATGTCAAAACTACTCAGGGAAAAAAACCAAAATAGTGGGAGTTCCCATTGTGGCGAGGGGGAAATGAATCCGACTAGGAAACATGAGTTTGTGAGTTCGATCCGTGGCCTCAGTCAGTGGGTTAAGGATCCAGCATTGCCGTTAGCTGTGGTGTAGGTCACAGACGTGGCTTGTTGCTGTAGCTGTGGCTTAGGCTGGTGGCAACAGCTCTGATTGGACCCCTAGCCTGGAAACCTCCGACTGCCGCAGATGCAGCTCTAAAAAGACAAAAGACAAAACAACAACAAAAACAACAAAACCCCAAATAGTGTACAGACATCCTACACTCTGGAATTTTTTTGTTTGCCCCACCCGCAGCAGATCCTTAATCTGCTGAGCCACCAAAGAATTCGTGGAATTTTTTTGTTATAGAAAAGAACTCAAAACAACTCCAATTTCCATCACAGGAGCCTGATGACATCAATTCTACTACATCCACACAAAGAATTCCAGCCAGTGGTCCAGGCTCTGCAGCAGAAACAAAGGACACTGAGACACCGGTCAGGAACAGGGCTGGTCCTGGGGCAGAGGGAAAGAGGGCACGGGGAGATCCCAGAGCCCCATGGTTATTTAAGCGACTCACACCTCATTCATCAAAGCCAGCTTTGTGTTGTTTCTGTCTGGCATTGTATACACACAGCACTGTGTGCCTGGCATTGTTTGCCCAACTCCATGTGCCTAGCAGTGTATGCCCAGCATTGCGTGTCTGACGCAGTGTTGTATGTGCAGGGTGTGCATCTGGTATGTGTACTCAGCATTTTGTTCCTAGCGTGTGTGTGGGCCCGGTATTGTGTGGTCAGCATTGTGTGTCTGGCATTGTGTTCTCATAGTCTGTGTCTGGTGCTGTGTGTTTAATTTTGTGTGCCTGGCATTATCTGTTACATAGTGTCACCTGGTGTTGTGTGTTCCTGGGGTTTAGATCTGGCGTTGCGAGCTCAGAGTGTGTGCCCAGCATTGTGTACCTGGCTGTATATTCCCAGAATTTGGGTTCTGCAGTGTGTGTCCAGAGTGTGTGCCTGGCCTTGTGAGCTCAGCATTGTTTTCCCAGAGATTGGGCTTGGTCTGGGTGGGTGTCTGATGTGTGTGTGGGGGGCATGGATTGCCTGGGGTCTTGTACATGATGCCAAGCAGTGTGTGTCCACTGCTGTATGCATGGTGTCATGTGCCCTATTTGTGTTCCTGGCACGTGTGCCTGCTATTAAACTCTGAGCAGGTGCCAGCTTATGTACCCCAGGTGTGTGCCGGGTACTTTGTGTCAGTATTTGTGCCTGGTGTTTTGTGCCCCACATAATTGGTATAAATAATGTTTGGCGTGTGTGTCTGGCATGTGCTACTAGCATATGCTCTTGTTGGGTGTACCTGGCACTGTGTGTGTGTTTTGTTTCCCGGGGTGTGTGTGTGTGTCAGCTTCTGTTCTGATGTTGGTGCCCGGTGTGTCCCTGGGTGTGTATGCTGGTGTGTGTTCCTAGTATGTGTGCCCAACTAGGACTGTCTTTGTGTGTTCCTAGTATGTGTGCCCAACTAGGACTGTCTTTGTGTGTTCAGAGTCGTGTGCCAGTGTTGTGTTCCCCGTGCTTCCTGTTTGGTTATGCATGCTTAGCATGTGTGTTCACTCTTGTGTGCTTGGAGTGTGGGTCTGCAAGTGTGTGGCCAGTATTTCTTGCCCAGAGTGTGTGTGGATGTTGGGTCTGAGGATGCATGCCGTGTGATGTACCTCTTGTGTTTGCCAGTGTGTTCTCAGCCTGGGTGCTGGTGAACGGGCTTGTGCCAGCCTTGCATGTGTATGTGTTATTGCATGCCTGGCTCCACTGTGAGGTTTAGTCCTGACTTCCACCTGAGCACCTGGAGCAGGCTTCCTGGCTGGGGGCATTGGAATGGGGGTGCCACCCCTCTGCAGGGGGTTTAGGGCCCCAGTGAGTGTCCATGCCTCCCCTCCAGCCCCATGACTTCACATCCCTGTTAACACTTTTGCTTTGAAGACCCCCCAGTTTAGCCTCTTTGAGGCATCAGCCTCCACCTCAAAGACCTCCTTTCGTATGGGGAGTCCCAGGAGGGTAAGGACTTAGGGCTCCCCCTCACAGTTGGAGGAATCCCACCTCCACCCCATAGGTGGCTCAGGAAGTCCTGCTCTCCTGGGCCTGGAGAGGCTGCAGTCCCTGCTGGGCACTGCCATCCAAGCCTGAGTGCAGAGGAGACCTGTTCCCTTAATTCTATGTTGTCTCCAAAGCAGCTTGACTCCCAGCTCACAACTCACAAGTCTCTCTAAAATCACCCCTTGCTTCCGCTTCCCTTTCCCTGTGGGGCACAGACAGAGATCCTGGGGCCTCCTTGGGGGTTGGCCCTTGCTCCCCTCATAGCCTCTCCTTGTCACATCCCCAGCGCCTCCTAGGCCACATCTCCCTACACAGACTAATAGTTTGGATGGGCCTCCAGTTCCCAAGGGGGATGTGTATCCTGCCAAAAGCCCTCAGTGGAGGGGGTCCACCCCGTATGAGTTCACAGGCCCTGTGGAGGCCACTGTGCATCCAGCCTTGTGAGCCTGGCCTAGGGAACAGCCGTAAAACCCAACACCAGGGGTAGGGACAGGCTGTGATGGCACATCCGGCTTGGGGCCTTGGTCATTTGAGTGACTGTAAATTCACAGGCAATTATATGTCCATAGGCTTTGACTAAATCGTATTTTTTCCTTCTGAATTTTTTCCAACTAGTTACTTAGTTTTGCAAAAATTAGCTACTGGGGACAGTGTAGAAAAGTTTGTTGTCTGAAACTCTGTGATGCTAATTTCTTAAGCCCCAACTATGATAGGGGTCATGATTAAGATTGGGGATTAGAAACAATGGTCAGAATGACCATCATTAGTAAGTCTAAAAATGGCAAATGCTGGAGAGGGTGTGGAGAAAAGGGAAGCCTCTTACACTGTTGGTGGAAGTGTAAATTGCTGCAACCAACTATGGAAAAGAGTGTGGAGATTCCATGAAAAACTAAAAATGAACTGCCATATATCCAGCAATACCACTCCTGGGCATCTATCTGGAGAAAATCATAATTTGAAAAGATACCTGCACCCCAATGTTCACTGCAGCACACTTTACAATAGCCAAGACATGGAAGCAACCTAAATGTCCATCAACAGATGAACGGATTAAAAGGCGTGATCCATATATACAATGGAATACTAATCAGCCACAATAAAGCATGAAATAATGCCATTTGCAGCAACATGGATGGACCTAGAAACTATCATACTAAGTGAAGTCAGGCAGTAAAAGACAGACATAAGATGATGTCACTTATATGTGGAATTTAAAATACGGGATACAAATGAACTTACTTGTAATTTGCAGAACAGAAACAGACTCACAGACTTTGAAAAGCTTATGGTTACTGAAGGGGATATGTGGGGGAAGTGGCAGGGATAGACTGGGGTTTTGGGACTGGCATATGCACACAGAGGTATATGGAATGATTGGCCCACTGGGACCTGCTGTATAGCACAGAGAACTCTACCCAATATTTTGTGATAATTTATGTGGGAAAAGAATCTGAGAGAGAATGGATATGTTTATATGTATGACTGGGTCACTTTGTTGTACAGCAGAAGTTATCACAACCTTATAAGTCAATTAACTTCAATAAAACTTAAAAAAAAAGAGAAATAATATCTTTAGAGTTCCCTGGTATGGCTCAGTGGGCTAAGAATCTAGTGTTGTCACTGCAGAGGCTCAGGTCCTTGCTGTGGTATGAATTCCATCCTTGCCCCAGGAACTTCCACATGCTGTGGGTGTGGCCAAAAAGAAAAAGAAAAAAAATATGAATTTGTAGCAAAAAGTATCAAAACAAAAACAAAACAGCTTCCCCTCCTGCCTTGATGGTGCCCAGTGCTCAGTCTCCTGGAGAAGCATGATTGTCCCCTGAAGCAGCCACCAGGTGGCAGAGCTCACTCTCTCAAGGGAAGCAGGCCCTCTGCTTTTCCATGGCTGGACTAGGGACTCTTGCCTGTTGCAAGACCCTGTCTCATCTCAGACCCCTTCTGAATGGAGATGGGGGTGTAGATACCAAAACCAGTCAATAACCTGACCTCCAGACCAACAGAAGGGCTGAATATCATTTGAAAGCAGGGAGTCTTATACTAAATGAAGTAAGGCAGAGAGAGGAAGACAAATATATGATTTCACTTATGTATGGAATCTAAAAAAGGGACAGAAATGAACTTATTCACAAAACAGATATAGACCCACAAACACAGAAAACAAACTTATGGTTACAAAGGAGGAAGTGGGGGGAGGGATAAATTAGGAATTTGGGATTAGCAGGTACACACCACTATACATAAAACAGATAAACACAAGGACCTATTGTACAGCACAGGGGACTACATTCATATCTTGTAATAACCTATAATGAAAAATAATTTGAAAAATTATATATATGTCACATATATATTCAGTATTTTATATACTTATATATGTAAATTGAATCACTGTGCTGAACACTTGAAACTAACACAACAGTGTAAATTAAACTATACTTCAATAGAAACTAAAATAAAAGCAGGGAGAGCTTAAAAATGTATGAGGATCCTTATGGCACATTGATTTAAGGATCCAGCATTGTGCAACTATGGCGCAGGTTCGATACTTGGCCTTGGAACATCCACATGCCATGGGTACAGCCACATACGCATGTATAAGCACAAACCCAGATAGGATTAAGATGGCAGGGTAGAAGGACTGGAGCTCACCTTCTTTCATCAAAGCAACAAAATTACAACCAACTGCTGAACAACCTTCCACAAAATAGACTGGAAACTATCAAAAAAGATTTCCTACTCCAGAAGCCAAAAAAGGAGGCCACATTGAAAAGGTAGGAGGGGCGATTACTCAACATAAGCAACACCGTACCTGCCGGGTGGGAGAAAGTAACTATATTGCAGAGGCTCACCCATTGGAGTGAGAGTTCTGAGCCCATGTCAGGTTCCCATGCCTGGGGATCTGGCATTGGGAGGAGGAGCCTCCAGAGCTTTTGGCATTGAAGGCCAGTGGGGCTTGTGCACAGGAGCTCCACGGAACTGGAGGAGACAGAGACTCCACTCTTGAAAGGTTCACACAGGCTTTCATGTGCACTGGGTTCCAGGACAAAGCAGAACCTCCATAGGAATCTGGGTCAGATCTGCTTATGGTCCATGGAGGATCACCTGGGAAAACAGGGGGTGACTATGGCTGTGGGGGAAGGACATTGGAGGCAAAGCTCTCGGGAATAATCATCAATGTAAACTCTCCTGGAGGTGATCATTTTGGAAAAATCTGACCTCACCCATCTGGGCTGAGAAGCCCTGGGCCAAACAACAAACTGGGTGGGAACACAATCCCATCCATCAGCAAACAGGATGCCTAAAGACCTCCCAGGCACACATTTACCTCTAATCACATCCTGATACAAAGCCCCACTCACCGCAGGGGTAAGAATCAGCTCCACCAACCAGTGGGCAGGCACCAGTCGCTCCCATGAGGAAGCCTACAGCAAGCCCCTGGTACCAATGTCAGCCACAAGGGGGGCACACATCAGAAGCAAGAGAGGCTACAACCCTCTTGTCTGCAAAAAGGAGACCACATCAAAAATCTGTACAAAATGAAAAGGTAGGGAGTTCCCGTTGTGGAGCAGTGGTTAACGAATCCGACTAGGAACCTGAGGTTGCGGGTTCGATCCCTGCCCTTGCTCAGTGGGTTAACGATCCAGTGTTGCCGTGAGCTGTGGAGTAGGTCGCAGACGCGGCTCGGATCCCGTGTTGCTGTGGCTCTGGCGTAGGCCGGCAGCTACAGCTCCGATTGGACCCCTAGCCTGGGAACATGCCATATGTTGCGGGAGCGGCCCAAGAAATGACAAAAAAAAAACCAACAAACAAAACAAAAAGAAAAGGCAGAGAATTATGACTCAGATAAAAGAAACAAAACAAAACAAAACAAAACAGAAAAACAGATTAGTGATTTGGAGATTACCAACCCCCATGAATAAGACTTTATACTAATGATAGTAAAAATAATTCAACATCTTATAAATAAACTAGAAGCAAAGATTGATAAATTACAAGAAATACTGAGCAAAGAAATAGATTTAAGGGTTACATAAACAGATGTGGTATATATACACAATGAAATATTACTCAGCCATAAAAAGAATGAAATAATGGCATTTGCAGTAACATAGATGGACCTAGCAATTATCATGCTAAGTGAAGTTAGTCAGACATTGAGACCCAAATGTCATATGCTATCACTTATATGTGGAATCTAAAAAAAAAGATACAATGAACTTATTTGCAGAACAGAAATTGACTCACAGATTTGAAAAACTTATGGTCAACAAAGGCGACAGGTTGAGCAGGGAGGGATGGACTGTGGGTTTGGGATGGAAACACTGTAAAGTTGTGTTGTGATGATGGTTGTCCAACTATAAATATAATAAAATTCTTGAGTTTTTTTTTTTAAAAAGCACAAAACCAGTTGTATAAGAAGCATGTAGAAAAACTGTGTGTGTCTGTGCTTTCATATGATGATAGAGAAAAAGAACTAACTGGGCTATGGGATGACTTAATTTTAATTTAATGTCTTAAAAATCAGGACTTGCTTTTATTTCCCCTTGGCCTTCAGAAGCATCAAATCCTCCCACCTCTGTTTCTCTCCTTATTATAAGTTCTGGGCCTGAAGGCGTCCAGACCCTCCCCAGTCCCAGGGGAGTTCTCGGGGGCTCTCTGACTGAAAGCAAGTTGACCAAAACTGACCTCTCCTGAATTCCAGGTCAGTTCAGGTTTGAAGCAAGCCTGACACAGTTCTGCTCAGACCTCAGATCCTCCAGTATCCTGACTCCACAGCGATAGAAGAGACTGTACTATGGATTTGCCCAAAGACACTCTCTAATTCCTGAGATGCTGATGTCGTTCTTCTTTCCAGTGCCATTATATATCTTTTCTTCTTATTTCTAAAGTTAAAGAGCCCTGTGGGAGGCATGGACATATAAGACCCTTGTTGATCCACCAGCACCCTCAAAGGCCCAGTTCAGTGTCCTCTGTTCTAGGAGACTCTACACCCCCCAGCACACTCCTGGCCATCTTTGTGGCCCAGAGCCCACCCCCCATCCCCATCCCATGCTGCCTTTGGCTCTAGAGAACATGGGAAAGTGCCTCTCCCAGAGGTCGAGGCTGGTGGCTGGGGGCTGGTGTGTCTGTTCTAACTTATGTGAGAAGTTAAACCTCATACTGCATTTTGCAGTGAACTATGTCCTTGCTCTTTCTTATCTGGTTCAGTTTAAAAGGCAAAGGTCTTCCAGAGTCCCTGGAGCCTCGGGGAGAACTGACTGTACTCTTACAGACCTTCCCTCTTGCCACAACGTCTGGAAATGACATTCCAGAAAACAGTCTTGTGAATTTTTGCATTTCTACTTAAACATAATTGTTTGAGGGAGCTCCCTGGTGGCGCACTCTGTTAAGGACCTGGCATTGTCACTTCAGTGGTTCAGGTCCACTATTGTGGCTGGCTGTGGTTCAATCCCTGGCCTGGGAACTTTCACATTTTGTGAGTGCAGCCAATAAAAAAAATTAAAAGTAGTTTGAATTTGAACACAGACTCTGAAATTTTGTATTCTACCAAAGAGTGAATGGAAGGGGATTGAATGGAGGGCACTCAACTAGGAGATTCAGAGAGTGACAGTCAGTTAGTTAGTGCAAGATCACTGCAGCCAGCCTTCAAGTCCCTGTGCTGAGACTCAGCTTGTGTAGGACAGGGAAATTCCTGCTGTGATCTGTCCTGAGGTCAGGATTGAACCTTGGAGGGCTCTGGTTATTAAGAGAGTTCCCTGGATGATCTTTTGCTCTTAGATATCCTTTTAGGTCCTGGTCTGGGCTGTTTCTTAATTTTTACTTCATTTCCAAACTGTTCATCACTTTGCTAGGAAGGAGAGTAACAAACTTCTAATTGGTCTTTGTGGTCCCATTGGTGCCAGGCAGTACTGTGAACTTGGTATTAAACCAGGTGTTTTAAAAGTGTCCAGTGTGGGTGTCTGGCCTTTGGGGGAGACCCACATTCAAGCCTGCCAATATTCCTGAGAGTCTATGTTTATTGAGTGGCAGAAGACTCGTGGGTACTTCTCCTGGTAGTTCAGGCTTGGTCTGAGTCTTGAGTGGGCATAGGGACTCAGAGATGGGACCTCCTTCACAGAAGGAAACAGGAGAAGATGTGTTGAGGACAGAGGTGGGACCAGCCCTGGGTTTCATAGGATGGTGTAGGATTTCTAGTGATAATGAGGAGGAGTGCAGGTAGGATTAAGAGTCCAGATTCTCAAGGACTTGTTAGGATTTGGCATCATGGAAGGGTTTGAATATTCAGATATTTAAGTCTTTGAAAAATTTAGTATTTGCTTGATTTTCTGTCTTATGCATAACAATTCAAAAGGGGAAAAACTGTAGGCAACCTCCCTGCACTGGTCCTAGTGGAAGGTGAGGCAGGTGTGAAGCAGCATGGAGAGTGGATGGGAGATGAGGGCGGAACAAAACCTGGTACCTGATTGGTCAGGAAGAGGAAGAGGGTGCAGCTCTGGGCCTTCCATTGCAAAGAGCTGGGGCACTGCCAGAGCTCTGATGTCTGGCTGGTTCTTCCACTCCTTGGTTCATGTTGGATTGGTATGTTTGGTCATATACGTTATCAAAAACATCTTTTAGACATGGATAAGGAGCAAGAGGACCCTTTTCCTAATTAAATGTAAATAATATTAATAATAACTTTTAAATAGCTTGCCTTAATGGCTCCATTAAGGATGTAATATGTCAGCCTAAGGCTCATAATTTTATTAACTTGGAAAATTATCATATGTTAAAAGTGTATTCTGAGGCCACTAATACATTTATAGCTTGATATTCATGAATGTAATTGGAAAAAATTTACTTAGCACCACAACCAGGCCATATTACCTAGGAAGGGTCAAGGGCCGAGACATGTCAGTGGGTGTCAAATGTGAAGACAGGAGCACCTTGGTTTTGCAGGCCTCTCTCTCTTGCATTTTTTTTTTTGGCCACCTCTTGGCATATGGAGTTCCTGGGCCAGGAATCACATCTGAGCTGCAGTTGTGACCTACCTCAGCTGCAACAACCCTGGATCGTTTAACCCACTGTGCCAGGCCGGACAGTACAGAGAGGCCACTGGTCCTGTTGCAGTTTGGCAGATCTCCTCCAAGCTGTGCTGTGTGATTTATGATTGAGGGGGGAATAAAGATGGTTGGGGGTCAGGCTTGCCTTCCTAAGTGCTGTGGAGGGAGTGGGAAGGCCCTGGGCCTCTTCAGGGTCAGATGTCAGAGGTTTTTCACTGTGTCCTCTTCCCTGGGGTCCCTACCAAGCCCTATTCCTGGTTAGAGAATGCTCGCCTCACAGAAATGCTGGATGCCCAGGGACACCCTGTCACTGGTTCGTAATTAAGAAGAAGTGCTGACAGAATCCCAGCTACAAACACAAGCAGGGGATCTTGGCCAGCTTTTCCTTTTAGCCATCAACAGAACAGCCCCAGGAAAGTCATTAGGAAATTACAGGCTGAAGATGAGCTGTGAAAAGGGAGGAAATTGAATGAAATTGGCCTGAGGGCACAGGGAGGCATTTTTCTAGCTGTCTGCTCAGAAGGGTCCTTGGAAGGTGTCAGAGATGAAATTGGACCCTGAGAGCAGCCCCTACAAACAACCTGTGAAAAGGAGGCAGCTTGTCAAAGATGGAGCCCTTTCTTTTTTGCTGCAGGTTTGTGGTTGGCTCGGAATCCAGGTGCAGGACTCCTACCAATTTATGGTGGGCAGAAAAAACCTGCAAGCATTCACATGGAGGGCTGCACCCCCAGGTGTGCAAGTCAACCATAAACCTTGCCTGGGGCCTCCATCCCTCTGCTCGGGACAGGCACAGTGGCTGTCAGGTGCACCCTGCCTAGGGTCAGACTCCCAGAGGGATGTCGGGCACTGCCCCTGGCAGCAGGTGATGCTCACTAGAGGGTACACACATGGCTGTTTCTATTCAGGGAACTCTACTTAAACCTGCCAGTGGAGAAGTTCTCCACCTGTACAGAGACTACAGAAGAGAAGATTTCAGGTAAGTTGTGTGTGTGTGTGTGTGTGTGTGTCTGTGTGTGTGTGTGTCTGTGTGTGTGTGTGTCTGTGTGTGTGTGTGTGATAGAGAAACAGGTGGCTTGAGGTTGTGTTTCCCAGGCCTCCTAAATATCTCTGTCCAACAGACAGTAGAAGCTGCCTCTCTAAAGGCCTGAGGCCTCTGGTTTCTTTGCTGGATGCTCAGTGCTCTTTCCTCTGGGCTCAAGGCCTCCTCCCTTTGACTGGAAATGCTTCTTTCTGTACGTTCAAGGTATAGCCAGAACGCTGTCCCACTGTCCATGTGAGCCTAGGGGATGCCTGCCGTCCTCCTGATGGTGTCAGCCTCACTGCAATAGCCACGAAGCTCTTTGGTCAGTCCTTCCACCCCCCTAGTTGTTCTTGTGAGCACTCTGCTATGTGTGTTGACAAAGTGACAAGGATGGCCAAGAAATCCCAGGAAATCATGTGGGGCCAGCCCTGTCAATCACCCTAGAGAACAGCCCCTTCCTGAGGAGGGTGTGTAAACCAAAGACATTTTGTTACAACGAGATACCACCTCACACTGGTCAGAATGATCATCAGCAAAAAGTCTACAAATAACAACTGCTGGAGAGGGTGTAGAGAAAAGGGAACCCTCTTACCTGTTGGTGGGAATGTAAGTTGGTGCAACCGCTATGGAAAATAGTATGGAGGTTCCTCAAAAAACTCCTGGGCATATATATGGCATATATATATATATGGCATATATATGGACAAAACTATAATTCAAAAAGATACATGTACCCCTATGTTCATTGCAGCACTATTTACAATAGCCAAGACATAGAAAGCATGTAAATGTCCGTCGACAGATGAATGGATTAGATGAGGTATATATACACAATGGAATACTACTCAGCCATAAAAAATAATGAAATAATGCCATTTGCAGCAACATGGATGCAACTAGAGATTTTCAAACTAAATGAATTCAGCCAGAAAGAGAAAGACAAATACCATATATCACTTATATGTGGAATCTAAAATATGGTACAAATGAACCTATCTACAAAACCAAAACAGACTCATGGACATAGAGAACAGATTTGTGGTTGTCAAGGGGGAGGGGGGTGAGAGTGAGATGGACTGGAAGTTTGGAGTTAGTAGGTGCAAACTTTTACATTTAGAATGGATAAATGATGAGATTCTACTGTATAGCACAGAGATCTATATCCAATCTCTTGGGATAGAACATGATGGAAGATAATATAACAAAAGGAATGTATATATATGTATTACTGGGTCACTTTGATGTACAGCAGAAATTAGCACAACATTGTACATCAAATATCCTTTAATAATAATTAAAAAAGACATTTTGTATCAAATCAAATGGCTGAGGCACCATGCAAAGCTGCTTATTACAAGGTTGAATGTGTACACAGAGGTGTGTTGGCCTGTAGGGGGTGTGTGTTACATGCACAGGAGGGAAGAGGCAGAATAGAAGCAGGATTAAATCAAGGACGCCTTTATTTTTCTGATTATCTACTGATGATCATAAGGGTGATGAGTATTAGGATTAGAGAGGAACTCCAAGCTCATAGTTCTGATTTTACCCTGGGGTGGGGGTACTATAAATCCAGCTGAGGGGCAGTTGTAATGAGCTTAAAAGGTGACGAGACTCTCAGTTCATCCTGCTGAATCCCAGGATACCAAAGCACTTTGTAACTCCTGGGGACACAGATCCCTATGGGGCCACCAGCAGCTCTGCCCTCTGCACGGTGGTGTGTTTCCTCTCTTGCTCTGGGTCCTTCCTGGATGAATTCTGCACAGGCCACTGAGCAGGGCGATGGGGGTACTGCAGTCCTCCCAGCCTGCCAAGTCAAGTCGAACTGATTCCAATTTTGTTAAGCAGGGCGATGGTAACTCAAAGTTCTATTGAAAAGTGTATTTTTTCCCAAGTAAAGAATATTTTAGTAGATCCCATTTTGATATTCTTGGTCATTTTCTTTTGGCTGGGGGAGGGCTTGGAGGGGGAGAAAATTAGTGCTGCTTCCTAGGGAGGAAAATGGCCTGTTTCTGGCTCTTATATAGCTCCGTGGCTCTTGAAATGTGATGAAGCACAGTGTAAATGAAGCTTTGGCACTTGTTCAATGCAACAACACCTCACTGCAAATCTGTCCTGCACCAGCTCTGAGTTGCATTCTTGGGGTGCGAAGGTGAGTGGGACGTTGGCATCACTAGCCATTTTTCAGCCTCACTGAAAGGCCAGGGGGCATCTAGTGCTATAGGAACACGGAGCCATTGATACTTCCAGGAGGTGGATGGACTGGTGGTAAGCTGTAGGGAAGAGGCGGCCTTTGACAGAAACTTGAGGCAAACCAGATGGGGCTCAGGACAGAACTGGGCAAAGGGCCATGACTCCTGGGGCTTGCTTGGGTAGCCAGAGGCCTGGCATCCAGTGCTGGGAGGCAGGCTGCCTGGTGGAAGTGGCTGGACTTAAGGGTGGAGAGGCAGGTGGGTCTCCAAGGGCACAGGGATGGGTGGGAAGAGGAAAGATGTGGTCTGTGTTTCAGAACAAGGACTCTGACAGCAGAAGGAGGATAGAGCAATGCTGCTGTCACTGCAGGGGAATTGGAGACTTTGTGGAAACAACAGGACTGAGTCTGAGCCTGACCAGGCAAAGGAGGGCAGGAACAAGAGTGGTGAAGATTTCCAGGGCAGAGTGGATGGTCTGGAGGAGGTGAGGGAAGTAGGCATTGGGGACAGAACTGAGGTCCCCAGCTTGGAGGCTGGGAGATGAATGACACGTCTCTGTGAGACATGGCAGTTGACTGAGGCCGCAAGTTTGGGAAAAAAAAAAGGTGATTATTTATTTTTCACTTTTCACCTTAGACTTACAGGAAAGTTGCAAAAATGGTTAAAAGAGGGAGTTCGTGTCATGGTCCAGTGGAAACAAATCTGGCTAGCATCGATGACGCAGGTTTGATCCCTGGCCTTGCTCAGTGGGTTAAGGATGTGGCATTGCTGTGAGCTGTGGTGCAGGTCGCAGACATGGCTAGGATCTGGCATTGCTGTGGTGTAGGCCGGCAGCTCTGATCTGACCCTTAGCCTGGGAATCTCCATATGCTGTGGTGTGGCCCTAAAAAGACCAAAAAAAAAAAAAAAGGTAAAAACTTCTTGTAAAATGCTTGACCCAACCTCCCCTAATTTTTGGTGACTGCAATTTTCAGAACCAGGAAATGAACATTGAAACAGTACCATTAACTGAGATACAAACTTTTTTGGAATTTTAGCAGCCATTGTGCTGGGGTTTTGGTTCTGAACTGAGGTACTAACAGATCAACTTTGGTCTCAGGGGAACAACATGTATAATGAGACCTTTTTTTCTTTTTCCGTAAATGCTCCATACTTTGCTTTGCCGTTTTGACAGGCATACTCTTTTTTTTTATTACTCAATGAATTTATTACATTTATAGTTGTACAGTGATCATCACAATCCAATTTTATAAGATTTCTATCCCACAATCCCAGCGATCCCCCCACCCCCTGAACTGTCTCCTTTGGAAATCATAAGTTTTTCAAAGTCTGTGAGTCAGTATCTGTTCTGCAAAGAAGTTCATTGTGTCCTTTTTTCAGACTCCACATGCCAGCGATAGCATATGATGTTGGTGTCTCATTGTCTGACTGACTTCACTTAGCATGATAATTTCTGGGTCCATCCATGTCACTAAAAATGCCAGTATTTTGTTCCTTTTAATGGCTGAGTAATATTCCATTGTGTATATGTACCACATCTTCTTGATCCACTCCTCCGTCAATGGACATTTAGGTTGTTTCCATGTCTTGGCTATTAAATAGAGTGGTGCAATGAACATTGGGGTACATGTGTCTTTTTGAGTCATGGTCTTCTCTGGATAGATGCCCAGGAGTAGGATTGCTGGATCAAATTATAATTCTATTTTTAGTTTTCTGAGGAATCTCCATACTGTTTTCCACAGTGGTTGCACCAATTTATAATCCCACCAACACTGTAAGAGGGTCCCCTTTTCTCCACACCCTCTCCAGTATTTATTGTTTATAGATTTTTTGATGATGGCCATTCTGGCTGGTGTAAGGTGGTACCTCATAGTGGTTTTGATTTGCATTTCTCTAATAATGAGTGATGTTGAACATTTTTTCATGTGTTTTTTGGCCATCCGTATGTCTTCTTTGGAGACTTGTCTGTTTAGATCTTCTGCCCATTTTTTGATGGGGTTGTTTGTTTTTTTGGTATGGAGCTGCAGAAGGTGTTTATAAATTTTGGAGATTAATCCCTTGTCAGTTGATTCACTTGCAAATATTTTCTCCCATTCTGTGGGTTGTCTTTCCCTTTTGTTTGGGGTTTCCTTTGCTGTGCAGAAACTTTTAAGTTTAATTAAGTCCCATTTGTTTATTTTTGTTTTTATTGTCAGTACTCTAGGAGGTGGATCTGAGAAGATATTGCTGTGGTTTATGTTAGAGAGTGTTTGGCCTATGCTTTCCTCTAAGAGCTTTATAGTATCCGGTCTTATATTTAGGTCTTTAATCCCTTTTGAGTTTATTTTTGTGTGTGGTGTTAGGAAGTGTTCTAATTTCATTCTTTTACATGTGGCTGTCCAGTTTTCCCAGCACCACTTATTGAAGGGACTGTCTTTTCTCCATTGCCTCCTTTGTCATAGATTAGTTGGCTGTAGGTACATGGGTTTAATTCTGGGCTTTCTATCCTGTTCCACTGGCTTTATTATTTATTTATTTATGTCTTTATTTATTTCTGTCTTTATGCCAATACCATATGTTTTTGATGACTGTAGCTTTGTAGTATAGTCTGAAATTAGGGAGTCTGAGTCCTCCAGCTCACTTTTCTTTCTCAGGATGGCTTTGGCTATTCTGGGTCTTTTGTGCTTCCAAACAAACTTTAAAACATTTTGTTTGAGTTCTGTGAAAAATGTCCTTGGTAATTTGATAGGGATTTCATTGAATCTGTAGATCACCGTGGGTAGTATAGTCATTTTGATAATATTGACTCTTCTAATCCAAGAGCATGGTATGGCTCTCCATCTGTTTGTATCAAACACAGGTATTTAAAGGTATACATATTCTTCTTTAGGTAGGTTTACTCCTAGGTATTTTATTCTTTTGGATGCAATGATAAATGGAATTACTTCCCTGATTTCTCTTTCTGATCTTTCGCTGTTAGTATATAGAAATGCTGTCGATTTCTGTGTATTAATTTTGTATCCTGTGACTTTGCCAAATTCATGGTGAGCTCTTAACAGTTTTCTGGTAGAGTCTTTGGGATTCTCTAGGTATAGTATCATGTCATCTGCAAATAGTGATAGTTTTACTTCTTCCTTTCCAATTTGGATCCCTTTTATTTCTTTTACTTCTCTGATTGTTGTGGCTAGGACTTCCAAAATTATGTTGAAGAGTAGTGGTGAGAGCGGACATCCTTGTGTTGTTCCTGATCTCAGTGAGAATTCTTTCAGCTTTTCACCACTGAGAATGATGTTAGCTGTGGGTTTGTCATATATGGCCTTTATCATGTTGAGGTAGGTTCCCATATGCCCACTTTCTGAAGGGTTTTTATCATAAATGGGTGTTGGATTTTGTCAAAAGCTTCTTCTGCATTTATTGAGAGGATAATATGGTTTTTATTCTTCAGTTTGTTAATGTGGTGTATCACACTGATTGATTTGTGGATATTGAAGAACCCTTGCCTCCCTGGGATAAATCCCACTTGATCATGATGTACAATCCTTTTACTGTATTGTTGGATGCAGTTTGCTAGTATTTTGTTGAGGATTTTCGCATCTATGTTCATCAGTTAAATTGGCCTATAATTTTCTTTTTTTGTGGTATCTTTGTCTGGTTTTGGTATCAGGGTTATGGTGGCCTCATAGAATGAGTTTGGGAGTATCCCTTCCTCTGCAATGTTTTGGAATAGTTTCATAAGGATAGGTGTTCACTCTTCTCTAAATGTTTGATAGAATTCGCCTGTGAAGCCATCTGGTCCTGGGCTTTTGTTTGTTGGAAGTTTTTTTTTTGTCTTTTTGCCGTTTCTAGGGCATATGGAGGGTCCCAGACTAGGGGTCCAATCGGAGCCACAGCCACCGGCCTACGCCAGAGCCACAGCAACTCAGGATCCGAGCCGTGTCTGCGACCTACACCACAGCTCACGGCAATGCTGGATCCTTAACCCACTGAGCAAGGCCAGGGATCAAACCTGCAACCTCATGGTCCCTAGTCAGATTCGTTAACCACTGCACCACAACGGGGACTCCTGTTGGAAGTTTTTTAATCACAGTTTCAATTTCAGTTCTTGTGATTGGTCCATTCATATTTTCTATTTCATCTTGGTTTAGTCTTGGAAGATTGTACTTTTCTGAGAATTTGTCCATTTCTTCTAGGTTTTCCATTTTGTTGGTGTATAGTTGCATATAGTAGTCTCTTATGATCCTTTGTATTCTGTGATGTCTGTTGTTACTTCTCCTTTTTCATTTCTAATTTTATTGATTTGAGTCCTCTCTCTTTTTTGCTTGATAAGTCTGGCTAAGGGTTTATCAATTTTGTTGATCTCTTCAAAGAAAGAGCTTTTCGTTTCATTGATATTTTCTATGGTTTCCTTTGTTTCTATTTCATTGATTTCTGCTCTGATCATTATGATTTCTTTCCTTCTAGGAATTTTAGGTCTTGTCTGTTCTTCTCTCTTGAGCTGATTTAGATGTAAAGTTAGCTTGTTTAATTGAGCTTTTTCTTGTTTCCTGAGGTGGGCTTGTATTGCTACAAACTTTCCTCTTAGAACAGCTTTTGCTGCATCATGTAGGTTTTGGAGTTTTGTATCTTTGTTGTCATTTGCTGCTAGGTATTTTTTAATTTCCTCTTTGATTTCTTCAGTGATCCATTGGTTGTTTAGTAGCATGTTGTTGAGTCTCCACGTGTTTGTATTTTTTGCAGTTTTTTTCTTGTTGTTGATTTCCAGTCGTATAGCATTGTGGTCAGAAAAGACGCTTGATATGATTTCAATTTTCTTAAAGTTACTGGGGTTTGATTTGTATCCCCAGGATGTGATCCATCTTAGAGAATGTTCCATGTGCACTTGAGAATAATGTGTATTCTGTTGCTTTTAGATGAAATGTCCTATAAATATCTATTAAGTCCATCTGGTCTAATGCTTCATTCAGGGCCTGTGTTTCTTTATTGATTTTCTGTCTGGATGATCTGTCCATTGCTGTAAGTGGGGTGTTAAAGTCTCCCACTATTATTGTGTTATTGTCGATTTCTCATTTTAAGGTTGTTAACAGTAGCCTTATATATTGTGGTGAACCTATGTTGGGTGCATAGATATTTAAAATTGTTATATCATCTTCTTGGATTGATCCTTTGATCATTAGGTAGTGACCTTCCTTGTCCCTTAAAATATTCTTCATTTTAAAGTCTATTTTGTCTGATATGAATATTGCTACTCCAACTTTCTTTTGAGTCCCATCAGCATGGAATATTTTCTTCTATCCTCTCACTTTCAATTTGTTTTTTTTTCCCCACTCTTTGTTCTGTTGCAACATTAGTATCTAGACAAAGTTCTCAATGCTATTCAGCAGGATCTCCTTGTATATCTATTCTAAGTTGTGTCTGATAAGTCCAAGCTCCCGATCCCTCCCACTCCCTCCCCCTCCCATCAGGCAGCCACAAGTCTTTTCTCCAAGTCCATGATTTTCTTTTCTGAGGAGATGTGCATTTGTGCTGGATATTATATTCCAGTTATAAGTGATATCATATGGTATTTGTCTTTGTCTTTCTGGCTCATTTCACTCAGGATGAGATTCTCTAGTTCCATTCATGTTGCTGCAAATGGCATGATGTCATTCTTTTTTATGGCTGAGGAGTATTCCATTGTGTATATATACCACATCTTCCGAATCCAATCCTCTGTCGATGGACATTTGTGTTGTTTCCATGTCCTGGCTCTTGTGAATAGTGCTGCAATGAACATGCGGGTGCACGTGTCTCTTTTAAGTAGAGTTTTGTCCAGATAGATGCCCAAGAGTGGGATTGTGGGGTCATATGGAAGTTCTATGTATAGATTTCTAAGGTATCTCCAAACTGTTCTCCATAGTGGCTGTACCAGTTTACATTCCCACCAACAGTGTAGGAGGGTTCCCTTTTCTCCACAGCCCCTCCAGCACTTGTTATTTGTGGATTTATGAATGATGGCCATTCTGACTGGTGTGAGGTGATATCTCATGGTAGTTTTGATTTGCATTTCTCTTATAATCAGTGATGTTGAGCTTTTTTTCATGTCACTTTCAATTTGTATGTGACCCAAGAAGTGAAGTGGGTCTCTTGAGGGCAGCTTATATACGATCTTGTTTTTGTATCCATTCCGTCAGTCTGTGTCTTTTGGTTAGGGTGTTTATTTCATTAACATTTAGGGTAATTATTGATATGTATGTTCTTATTGCCATTTTATTGATTGCTTTGGATTTGTTTTTGTTGCTCTTTTTTCTTCCCTTCTTCTCTTGGTCTCTCCTCTTGTGGTTTGATGACCATCTTTAGTGTTGTATTTGTATTGATTTTTCTTATTTGTTTGTGTGTCAATCGTAGATTTTTGGTTTGCAGTTATTCTGAAGTTTTGATATCAGAGTCTGTATGTATGTATGTATATATATATATATATATATATATATATATATATGAGATTGTTTTAAGTTGTTGGTCTCTTAATTGCAAGTGGATCTCCAGTGTCTGCATTTGTACCTTCCTGTTCTCATGATTTCTGATTTTGGTGGCATAATTGTGCATGGGTGATTTTGTATCTTTAGTGTATATATACCTTCACTGGTGAGCCTTGTCATGTGTGGTATTTTTGTTTCCTGTTGTGGTCTTTTCTTTTCTGCCTAGAGAAGTTCCTTTAGTCTTTGTTGTAAAGCTGTTTAGTGGTGCTGAATTCTCTTAGCTTTTGCTTATCTGTGAAGCTTTTGATTTCTCCTTCAAATCTGAATGAGAGACTTGCTGGGTAGAGTAATCCTGGTTGGAGGTTTTTTCCTTTCATCACGTTAAGTATATCATGCCACTCTCTTCTGGCCTGCAGAGTTTCTGCTGAAAAATCTGCCGATTACCTTATTGGGGTTCCCTTGTATGTTATTTGTTTCTTTTCCCTAGCTGCTTTCAAGATTTTCTCTTTGTCTTTAATTTTGGTCAGTTTGATTAATATGTGTCTGAGGGTATTTCTCCTTGGGTTTATTTTATATGGTACTCGTTGTGCTTTCTGGATTTGAGTGAGTGATTCCTTTCCCATGTTAGGGAAGTTTTTGGCTATTGTCTCTTGGAATATTTTTTCTGTCCCCTTCCCTCTCTCTCCTCCTTCTGGCACCCCTATAATAAGGATGTTGGTGCGTTTAACGTTGTCCCAGAGTTCTCTGAGACTCTCTTCATTTGTTTTCAATCTTTTTTCTCTTTTCTGTTCCATGTCCGTAATTTCCACTAATCTGTCCTCCACCTCACTTATTTGTTCTTCTGCCTCCTGTATTCTGCTGTTAGCTGCTTCTAGTGAATTTTTTTTATTTCAGTTATTGTAGTTTGCCTCTCTTCTTGTTTACATTTTATATCTTGTATCTCTTTGCTCAGTGTTTCCTGTAAGTTATCCATTTTTGCCTCCAGTTTATTTCCAATGTCTTGCATCATCTTTAGCATCAACAATCTAAAGTCTTTTTCCTGGATGCTGAGAATCTCCTCATGGCTTAGCTGATGTTCTGGAGTTTTTCCTTTCTCCCTCATCTGAGTTATAGTTCTCTGTCTTTTCATTTTTATCGGTTTTTGATGTGGTGACCTTTTTACAGATAATAGAGTTGTAGCCTCTCACTTCTGGTGTCTTCCCCCCTTGTGACTGAAGTCAGTATGGGGGCTTGCTGTAGGCTTCCAGATGGGAGGGACTGATGCCTGCCCACTGGTAGGTGGAGCTGATTCTTATCCCTCTGGTGGGTGGGGCTTTGTCTCTTGATGAGATTAGAGGTGGCTGTGTGCCTGGGGGGGGGGGGGTCTTTAGGCAGCCTGTTTACTGATGGGTGGAGCTGTGATCTCGCCTGGATTGTTGTTTGGCCTGGGCTTCTCAGTGCTGATGGGTGGGGCCAGATTTCCCAAAATGGCTCCCTCCAGAGAAAGGCATGCTGCTGAATATTCCCAAGAGCTTTGCTTCCAATTTCCTTCCCCCACAACAAGCCACATTCACCCCTGTTTTCCCAGGATGTCCTCCAAGAACTGCAGTCAGGTTCAACCCAGATTCCTATGGAGACTTTGCTTTGCCCTGGGGCCCCGTGCATGTGAACGTCTGTGTGCACCTTTTAAGAATGGGGTCTCCATTTCCCCAGTCCTGTGGAGCTCCTGTGCACAAGCCTCACTGGCCTTCAATGCTAGATGCTCTGGGGGCTCTTTCTCCCATTGCCAGATCCCCACACATGGGAGTTTGATGTGGTGCTCAGAACTCTCACTCCTATAGGTGAGTCTCTGTGAAACAGTTACTGTCCAGTCTGTGGGGTTTCCCACCTGGGAGGTATGGGATTACTTATATCACATAATTGCCCCTCCTACCTCTTAATGTGGCCTCCTCTTTGTCTTCTGGAGTAGAATATCTTTTTGAATGTTTCTGTTCCATTTGGTTGAAGATTTCTTGGTATTTGGTTGTATATTTTGTTGTTTTTGGAGTGAAGTTGAGCTCCAGTCCTTCTATTCCACCATCTTAATCCTGTCTCAGCAGGCACACTTTATATTCTTTCTTTTTCTGCACATTTGATGACATATTATTTTATATATGTATACACATATATCCTATTGAATGGTGTCTCTCCCTTCCCTCCACTGTCTCAGAATTGCTTTTAACTGCAAGCCTTAAATCACCTTACTGGTATTATAACAATTGTCTTGGAAATGTCAACTACCTAACATCACCTGGTGTGTCCTACACATCCACATGGCACTGCCTTCTCCTTCAGCACTGTAGGCAGATGCAGCAGTGCAGAGTGAGGCCCATGGAGCTTATCCCTCTCAGCCATGAGCCAAACCCTGCTCCTAACCAGTTATACTTTCTGCTTTTACCCCCCTGTGGTCTCTTTTGCTTTCTCTCTTTTTTTTTTCTATGCAATGACATCCTGGGCTCTTTCTCTAGTAATTTTTTTTGTTTTGTTTTCTATTTTACAGTCACGCCTGTGGCATATGGAAGTTCCCGGGCCAGGGGTCGATTTGGAGCTATAGCTGCAGGCCTGGGTCATGGGCACTGCAACATTGGCTCCAAGCTGCATCTGAGACCTATGCCACAGCTTGTGGCAGCGCCTGGTCCTTAACCCACTGAACAAGGCCCGGGATCAAACCTGCATCCTCACAGACACTATTTCAGGTTCTTAAGCCACTGATCCACAAGGAAACTCCTCTCTAGTGATTTTGAAGGAGATATTCTTTTCAAGCTCCTAGTGGTTACCTTTAAGGTGATAGAACTACCCTGTGGGTTCTTACGGAAGACCTCCACATTGTCCCACCCTGGAGGCTCCTGTGGCCCTCAGTCCATCTTCCTTTCTGACTGTCTCTCTGTGGCACATCACAGGATGTTACATGTGCCCTGCTCCTCTCACTGTGCCCCCTCTTCTGCTGCACTCTGCATCTCAGTTTGCCATGGGCCTGGGATGTTTCCTGGTTTCTCTCTGCACCTGTCCCAGGTGACCTCTTTCATTTGATTGCTCTAAGTTCCATTCCTGATCCACATCTCCAGCTGTGATCTCTCTTCTCAGTTTCAGACTTATGTGTCACTGCCATCTGGAGAGCTTGGCTTGGGTAAACCACAGGGGGACCCAAACCTAACAGGTTCATAACCACACTCAGGATCCCCGATGCTCTTCTGGACGTCTACCGATGTGGCTGTTCTTTTTTTCTCTTTCCTTTATTTGCCACAACCAAATCATCAACAAATAATATATCCTCTCGATGTCTGCATAGCACTCATCCACGTCACCCTGCTTTCCTTTTACCCACTAATAGCTTTTCTCTGAACAACTGCAAGACCCTTATGAGTGATCTTATGCACTTTCCAAAGCATCCTCTACTCAGAGAGCGAATGGACTTTTGGAATTGAAAGCCAAATGATGTCACTTCCTTACTTAAGAAAACAGGTGCTTCATTTATTGACAGTGGAAGTGCAAAATGTTACAGAACATAATGCAGGGTGATTAGGAATTTATATCAAAATGACAAACGCATCTACATTTTGGCTGAGCAGTACCTTCTGGGAATTTGTCTTTTGCATATGTCTACACATATGGGAAGAGATATAGGTATAAACTTATTCTTTAACATTTTTTTTTCTTTTTTGGCCACCCTCGAGACATATGGGCCAGGGATCAAATGTGAGCTGGAGCTGCGACTTACACCACAGCTGTAGCAACACTGGATCATTAACCCACTGTCCCACAGTGTGAACTCTGGTATGAGATTATTCTTATTGAAACATTTAAATAGCATTGAAACAGCAACCTCTTCCAAACAACTCAAAAGCCCATTAGGAGGAAACTGGATACACAAGCAATGATATAGCCCTACAATAGAATTCCTTGAAGCAGCAAAAGAAAAAAAAACATTAAGGATGCTCCCATATGCTGATGTGAAAATATCTCCAGAAAATTCTGTTGCATGAAAAAAGCAAATTGAAAATAGTGTTTCATAGTATGCCATCTTTTATATAATAAAGAGGAATAAAGCAGAATTTATATTTGCTTGAAGTTGAGCTTGGTGGTGTAGACAAGAACAGGGGTAGAACTGAGACTCTTCATTGCATTCTGGATTAAAGTGTTTTGATTTTTGGACCATATTGAATGTATTAGTGATATATACATGCACCTGCTTCAGTAATTCTTCCTGCCATCCATTGGAGACCCACACCCCTTAGCACAGGCTGGCAGCGTTGTATCATGGGGTGTCCCCCTCCTCTTCATCCTCCTGTGGCCTCCAGCTGCTACTGCTCTGTTTCCTGCCGACCTCAGGTCTGTTCCAGCTTAACACCCTTAACGCCTTGTGTGCTATGTTCACTCATTATTCTATACACTTTGCAATTTCCAGCTTTGTTAGTTTCTTGTTTATCTCCCCAATGCACCACTTAGCCTAAGAGAGCAGATATCATGTCTTCTCATTCAAAATCCTAGGCCCTTAATGTATATCCTGAATAAATGAAAAACCATGCTTAAGCCTATAATTATCTAATCAAAAATTTCTAGCAAATCCATGAAAAAAATTACTCCCCCCATATTCTATAAAAAATTTTGCTCACTTTATCTTCTTTTGTTCTTCTACCACCCCCTTTAGAGTTCTATAACTGACAGTTAATATTTAAATGTTCACTTTTTAAAAAAGAATTTTTGAATTTTGCATGCAGCTTTGTTACCATATTTGTAACATTTATTTATACCCAAATCCATATGTTCAAACTGTTTCAGTGTTCAAATGCCAGCTATTTTATAACTTTTTATCCTTTGTTTTCCTGTTTTTTTTTTTTCAATTTTCATTTTTATTTCACTCTGCTGGAATAAACTTTCTATTTTTTTCACCCTTTTTTTTCTCATTAAAGTGCTGGAATTTTCTGAGACCTGGTAATGCTGTTTTTCCTCGTGACCCACAGGTTGTTTGAATTTCACATTCTCTCTTCCCCACCTATTCTTCCTAGAGCTCAGCAGAACTCTATGGGGTAACCCTTGACACTGGCTAGTGCACAGATGGCCTGAGCCTAGGTCAGGCCTGATTTTCATTCCTGTATAGCAGACATGATTTTCTACCTGGTTCCTTACAAGTTTTTGTTTCTTTACTGTTAAAATTCAAAAATATTGCTAGAGGAGTTCCTGTTGTGGTGCAGCAGAAATGAATCCAACTAAGAACCATGAGGTTGCAGGTTTGATCCCTGGCCTCGCTCAGTGGGTTGAGGATCCAGCATTGCCATGAGCTGTGGTGTAGGTCACAGATGTGGCTCGGATCTGGCATTGCTGTGACTCTGGCATAGGCCGGCAGCTACAGCTCTGATGAGACCCCTAGCCTGGGAACCTCCATATGCCACGGGTTTGGCCCTAAAATGACAAAAAGACACACCAAAAAAATATTGCTAGGATATCTGTGGTGTTCATTTTGTATTAATTTTATTTGACAGAGGGAAGCCTATCTTAAATGTGGATTTAAATGTTGGGTTTTTGTTTGTTTGGTTTTGGGTTTTTGTTCATGGAGTGTGTTTTTTTTTCCCCTCAGGAAACATTTTCCTTATGTAATACCCAGAACTATTATTTTAACTGGCATGGGAGGGGATATACATCATTAACTTTTAACTCTAAGGAGTTAATTTTACAATTTAATTTTATAGGATCTGAGTAAAGCATTAGCAATTAAATTATTCAGTTTAAATTCAGCCTAAGAATCAGTGTCCTGCAACTAGTCTGCCTTCTTAAAAATGAGAATGTGGCTCCAAGCTACATGCTTCCCAGGAATCTATTTTACTTTAATTCTCATGGCACCCTTGTGAGTTCTGCGATGTCAACACAGAGCAGATCTTGTTGTCAAGCTGCTTGAATAATCTTGGAGTCAGGATATCACCAAATCTTGTGATGATTTGCAAGACCCATTGCTCCCAGCTTATTCTACAGAAACAAACTAAAGGTACCTCCTAAAGTGAGAGCTAAAAAATGGTCTTGATGCTACCTCACAACCACAAAAAAAGAGGCAGACTGACTTCAGATCGATTATACATTTTGAAGCCACTGGAGAGCTGATGTCACAGAGCAATTAACCAGCCCCAATCTAAGGAGAGTCAGTGCCTGCAGGGAAAGAGGAGATGTGAGTATTCACTCCCTGGGGTCTATTCAACTGGATCCTGATAAGAAAAGTTCAGCTAGAATTTTTGACAAATGAGTTTATGCCAAGTGGGGGTGGTGAAACAGTGTGGACTCCTTGGAGGCCACAGAAATTGGGAAATTCAGGAAGTTTTGTAGGATCTTTCTCTATAAACACCATCAGGAACTCACAGAAAAGATCAGAAAGAGACAGGAAGTACTTGTTGTGTACTGAATGAGAGGATGAGCAACCATGTGAATGGACAAGAAATCCCACCTGAATTCTCCATCAGCACCATGGACAACTGCCTTCTTTTGTGGGCAGAAGACCAAGGAATGCTTCTTCACTGGTGACAACTCTTTGCACATGTAGGAAGGGATAGGCAATAGTGTGGGGGAGGGTAGGATTACTTGCTGAGCTCAAAACTTCAGTGGAGGAGAGAGCAAGAGAACCAAGAGAGCCACACATCTGAGACACAGCATTCCAGTGCAAACCAATGACAGAGGCTTAATCAGAACAATAGAGATTTCAACTACCCCCTCTCCTTCCACTGTTATGATAACAATATTTAAATAAAAAAGGATGGCAAAATCCTCCAGGATAGCATGTGGAAAGACACTTTGTGAGTCACAGTTCAAAAGGAAGATCTTAAATGTCAGAATCAGATGTTGCTCTGGAAAAAAAGTCTTTCTCTTCTACAAAAGGGATCTTTATTGTAATTTGAAGCATGAGAGTAACCATGACAACACCAAATCTCAAACCAAGTCAAATCTAACTAGATTAACTCACCCCCCCAGTTGAAAGATGTATCAAAATAAAAAAATTATCATATCCAGGCAGGCAAATTATTATCCTACATAAGATATTCAGTGGATAAATTTTTTTTAAAAGGGAATTCCCATTGTGATGAATCTGACTAGTATCCATGTGGATGTGGGTTCCATCCCTGGCCTTGCTCAGTGGGTCGGGATCTGGCCATTGCCGTGAACTGTGGTGTCGGTCACAGATGAGGCTTGGATCCCTCATTGCTGTGGCTGTGGAGTAGGCTGCAGCTGCAGCTCCAATTCGACTCCTAGCCTGGGAACTTCTGTATGCTGAGGGTTCATCCCTAAAAAACAAAAAAATAATGTTTTTTTTTGTCTTTTGTCTTTTTAGGGCCACACCCATGGCATATGGAGGTTCCCAGGCTAGGGGTCGAATCAGAGCTATAGCTGCTGGCCTACACCAGAGCCATAGCAATGCCAGATCCAAGCTATGTCTGCAAGCTACACCACAGCTCACAGCAATGCTGGATCCTTAACCCACTGAATGAGGCCAGGGATTGAACCTGCAACCTCATGGTTCCTAATTGGATTAGTTTCTGCTGTACCACAACGGGAACTCCTAAATTTTTTATGTAATGAAAAGGTCAGAAACCAACTAAGGAGACATATAAAAATCATCATGACCAGACTCAGATATGACACAGGTGTTGGAGTTATTTGATAGGTAGTTTAGTATAGTTACGATTAATATATTAAAGATGGAAATTGCAAGATCAGTTTGGTTATTTGAGCAGAAAGATTGAAACTACAAAAGGGAATGAATGGAAATACTAGATCAAAATAAAAAACCAGGAGTTCCCTCATGGCTCAGTGGTAATGAACCTGATTGGTAGCCATGAGGACACAGGTTTGATCCCTGGCCTCACTCACTGGGTTAAGGATCCTGCATTGCTGTGAGCTGAGCTGTGGTGTAGGATGAAGACATGGTTCAGATCCCACATTGCTGTAGCTCCAATTAAATCTCTAGCCTGGGAACTTCCATATGCCACAGGTTCTTCCCTGAAAAGCAAAAAAAGAAAGAAAGAAAGAAAGAAAGAAAGAAATAAAAGAAAGAAAGAAGAAGAAGGAAAGAAATAGAAAGAAAGAAAGAAGAAAGAAAGAAAGAAAGAAAGAAAGAAAGAAAGAAAGAAAGAAAGAAAGAAAGAAAGAAAGAAAGAAACATAAGAGGATAAAGAATACCTTCAATGGACTATCCATGCCGAAGAAAGAATTAATGAACTTGTAGATAGGTCAGTAGAAATCTCCAAAACTGGAGAGAAAGAGAGATAGGATGGAAAACAAAAGAGAAAAGTACATACAAAGTTGGCACAATCAAACTTTCTAAAATGCTGGAATCCCATAAGAAGGGAGAGAAAATGAAGAAAAAATATTTAAATAAATAGTAACCAAGAATTTTCCAAAATTAATAACAGACCCCAAAACATATATACATAAAAAGCCCAGAAAACCTCAGTAAGGAGTATCAGTGTACACACACATGCACACTCAAACACAAGCCTGTTAATATCACACCCAGACTACTGAAAACAAAGGAAAAAGAGAAAATTTAAAAGGGAGCTGCAAGAAAGAAACACTAAGTGTAAGGAACAGAGTAGAGAGTTGGAATGAAGTCCAGAATCATAGCAGAATTCTCATCAGAAATAATGCAAGCTAGATGACTATAAAGTGACATCTTTAAAGGGCTGGAAAAAATACCATTAACCCAGAATTCTATACACAGTGAGAAACTCCTTTGCAAAATGAATAAAAAATAAAGACATCCTCAAGCAAAGTAAAATGGAGAAAATTCATTACCAACATATTTGCAGTATAAAAGACAAAAAAAAACATGATCAAGCAAAATAATATGACAGCATATTTAAACAGGGAATCTATACAGAAATGAGGAGTTCTGGAAATGGAATAAATTAAGTTAAATTAAAAATACACTTTTTTTTTGGTATTTTTGTCTTTTTAGGGCCAAACCCATGGCATATGGAAGTTCCCAGGCTAGGGGTCGAATCAGAGCTGTAGCCACTGGCTTATATCACAGTTCATGGCAATGCTGGATCCTTAACCCATTGAGCAAGGACAGGGATTGAACCAGAAACCCCATGGTTCCTAGTCGGATTCATTTCCACTGAGCCAGGAAGGGAACTCCAAAAACAAACAAACAAAAACACCCCACAACATATATATATTTTTAAATTAAATTAAATTTTTTTATTACTTAAATAAATTTATCACATCTGTAGTTGTGTAATGATCATAACAATCTAATTTCACAGGATTTCCATCCCACAGCCCAAGCACCTCCCCCCACTCCCCAAACTGTCTCCTTTGAGACCTTAAGTTTTTCAATGTCTGTGAGTCAGCATCTGTTCTGCAAAGTTCAGTCTGTCCCTTTTTCAGATTCCACATGTCAGTGAAAGCATTTGATGTTGGTGTCTCATTGTATGGCTGACTTCACTTAACATGATAATTTCTAGGTCCATCCATGTTGCTAAAAATGCTGGTATTTTGTTCTTTTTAATGGCTGGGTAATATTCCATTGTGTATATGTACCACATCTTCTGGATCCACTCCTCCGTTGATGGACATTTAGGTTGTTTCCACGTCTTGGCTATTGTAAATAGTCCTGCAATGAACATCGGAGTACATGCATCTTTGCGAGTCGTGGTTTTCTCTGGGTAGATGCCCAGGAGTGGGATTGCTGGATCAAATGGTAGTTCTATGTTTAGTTTTCTGATGAATCTCCATACTGTTTTCCACAGTGGTTGTACCAATTTACAATCCCACCAACAGTGTACTAGGGTTCCTTTTTCTCCACACCCTCTCCAGCACTTATTGTTTGTAGACTTTTTGGTGATGGCCATTCTTGCTGGTATAAGGTGGTACCTCATAGTGGTTTTGATTTGCTTTTCTCTAATAATGAGTGATGTTGAACATTTTTTCATGTGTTTTTTGGCCATCCGTGTGTCTTTGGAGAGCTGTTTAGATCTTCTGCCCATTTTTTGATGGGGTTGTTTGTTTTTTTGGTATTGAGATGCAGAAGGTGTTTATAAATTTTGGAGATTAATCCCTTGTCAGTTGATTCACTTGCAAATATCTTCTCCCATTCTGTGGGTTGTCTTTCCCTTTTGTTTGGGGTTTCCTTTGCTGTGCAGAAACTTTTAAGTTTGATTAGATCACATTTGTTTATTTTTGTTTTTATTGCTAGTACTCTAAGAGGTGGATCCGAGAAGATGTTGCTATCATTTATGTCAGAGGGTGTTTGGCCTATGAGGAAAACATAGGCCAAACACAACATATTTTTAAATCAGAGATAACTGTCTAAATCAAGATTGGAAAACTTTAAAAGGGACACACTGTAGATAGCTTGTGGAAAATACTCTTGAACAACACAGACGTTTGAATAGCACAGGTTTTAACTGTGAGGGTCTCCTTGTATGCAGGTTTTTTTTTTTTCAGTAGTAAATACTATGGTATTACATGATCCATGTATTGAATCTGTGGTTGAATCCATGGAGGCAGAACTGTGGATACGGAAGAACTGCATAAACAGAGGACTGACTACAAGTGGATGGATTTTCAACTACGTGGAGGATCAGTGCCCAATCCACATGTTGTTCAAGGGTCAACTATGCTCAGCTCTGCTGCTGTACTGCATCCAGAACAGATACCTAAACGAGTTGGCATAGTTAAGTCACAGTAAAGCTGTACTCACAATAGCCTTTAGCCTGTAGTTTTTCAAAACCTGGTCCAAATCAAAGAACAGCAATGCAGGGTATATTTGTAGCATATGCAAAAGTAAAAAATAAGATGATAATAGCACAATGAATTGTATGGAAGAATTGGTAATGTACTCTTGCAAGGTGCTTATACTGTACACTAAGTAGTATAATATTTTTAAGGTAGACTAAATGTAAAGCCTAAGGCAATGATAAAATTTTAAAGAGAGGTAAATAAATTAATAAAGATGATAAATTGAAATCATGTAGTGTCCCAAATTAACAGGAGAGAAGACAGTAAAAAGGAAAAAAGAAAAATAAAGAACAGATGGATAAAGTACAAAATAGCTAACAGGGTTGATTTTAATCCCCGAAATCCAAGAATAATATTACAAGTAAAAAGTCTGGGGTTCCTGCTGTGGTGTAGTGGTCTAAGGATCCAAAATATTCACGGCTGTAGTTCAGATTTGATCCCTGGTCAGAGTACTTCCATATGCTGTGGGTACGACCAAAAACAACCAACCAACCAACCCACCACCACCACCACCAACAAAACAAGTGAAAAGTCTAAAACCACAATTAAAATACAGATTGCCAGATTGGATATAAAATCAGGACCTAACTATGTGCTGTTTTCTGAAAGTCCACCTTAAAAATAACTACATAGACAGGTTAAAACTAAAAGAATGAAGAAAAATATACAAGTACTACAGCTTGGTGAAAACACTATTATAGTGAAAGCCAGAGTAGCTTTATTAATATCAAGCAAAGTAGATTTCAGAAAATGAACTATTATTAGAAATATACAACATAAGTAGTTACTATATTTAATTTAAAAATTAGACAAAAAAAAAAAAATGGAGTTCCCGTAGTGGCTCAGTGGTTAATGAATCTGACTAAAAACCATGAGGTTGTGGGTTCAATCCCTGGCCTCGCTCAGTGGGTTAAGGATCCGGCATTGCCGTGAGCTGTGGTGTGGGTCACAGACACTCCTTGGATCCTACATTACTGTGGATGTGGCGTAGGCAAGTGGCTACAGCTCCAATTGGACCCCTAGCCTGGAAACCTCCATGTGCCATGGGTGCGGCTCTAGAAAAGATAAATGACAAAAAAAAAATTAAATTCATAGTTTATAATCTTTCAAAAAAGACACACGAGGCCCAGATGATTTCTCTGGGGTGGTTCTACCAAATATTTACAAAATAAAAAAATAAAGATTGTACAGAATTCTCTCAAGAATGAAAAAGGAATTCCCATTGTGGCTCAGAGGGTTAAAGACCTGATGTTATCTTTGTGAGGATGTGGTTTCAATCTGCGGCTTCTCTCAGTGGGTTAAGGATCTGGTGTTGCCACAAGCTGTCAGGTAGGTTGCAAATCCATCTCTGATCCAGCATTGCTGTGGTTGTGACATAGGCCTCTGCTGCAGTTCCTGTTCCACCCCTAGCCAGGGAACTTCCATATGCCAGAGGAGCAGCTGTTAAAAAAGAAAAAAGAAAAAAGAAAAAAAACACTTACATTTATTAATAGACTAAGCACAGTATTTGATCTCATTAGATATTGAAATAGCATTTGACAAATTAAATATCTATAATATAATCTGACTCCATTTTCAATGTTTGATGTTTACAACTTTCAAGCCACACTCTTTCCCCTTTCCCTCCTAACTCACATCTTGGAAAACTGATAAGAAAGCTACATATGGGTTTTATAAAAATTTTATGTCCATATGCAGAAAAATGCATCTTGACCTATGTCTGACATCTTCAGCAAAGATTAACTCCAAATACATCAGAAACCTAAATATAAATCATAAAATTATTAAAATACCAGAAGAAAAAGAAAAAAAAATCTGTAGATTCAGCAAAGAAATTTTATTTATTTTTTGGTCATGCCCATGGAATGCAAAAGTTCCTGGACCAGGGATTGAACCCATACCACAGCAGCAACTTGCACCATGGCAGTGACATTGATCCTTAACCCACTAAGCCACCAGGGAACTCCAGCAAAGAGAGTTTAGCACCAAAGGGATGATCCACAAAAGAAAAAAAAATATAATTTGGTTTTATTTTTAAAAAGTCTTTTTTTTTTCTTTATAGGGCTGATCCTGCAGCATATGGAAGTTCCCAGGCTAGGTGTCAAATTGGAGCTTCAGCTGCCAGCCTACACCACAGCCACAGCAATGCCAGATCCAAGCTGAATATGTGACCTACACTGCAGCTCACACAATGCCGGATCTTTATTAACCCACTGAGCAAGACCAGGGATTAAATCCTCATCCTCAAGGATAGTAGTTGGGTTTGTTATTGTTGAGCCATGATGGGAACTCCAATTTAAAAAAATCTTGCTCTGTTAAACATGCTGTTCAGATAGTGAAAATCGAAGCAGAATAGTATAAAATATTTTCCAATCACATTTCTGATAACAGACTTGAATTCAGAACAGAAAGAACTTTCAAAATTCAAAAATAAGAAAACAAAGAACTTAATGTAAGTTGACAAAAGTTCTGAAGAACTATGTCACCAAAGAAGAGGTGAAGGTGTCAAGTAAACATGCAGACATATGTGATGCTTCATGTCTTTATCTGCTAGTGAAATTCAAATTATAGCTGGCCCTCCATATTGGCAGGTTCATGCGACCGGGGATAGAAAATACTACATAGACTGGTTGGCTGAATCAGTAGATACCAAGTGCCAATGGTAGGGGATTTGAGCACAGAGATTTCAGTATCCTTGGTGGTCCTGGAACAAAACCCCTGTGGATACTGAGGGACAATTGTAAAACCACTCACAGAAAACAGGATTATACTATGTGCTGACAAGGATATGGAACAACTGAAACCCATATGCATTGTGGGTGGAAATGCGAAAGGGAATAGCGACTTTGGAAAAAATGTGACTGGTTTTGTTTGCTTGTTTGTTTTATGGCCATGCTCATGGTATCTGGAACTTCCCATGCCAGGGACTGAATCCTGCATGCAACTGCAACCTACACCACGGCTTTGTCAACTCCAGATTCTTTAACCCACTGAGGCCAGCTGGGGATCAAACCTGCACCTCCACAGCCACCTGGATTCATAAACCACTGTGCTGCAACAGGAACTCAGTGACAGGTTTTTTAAGTCATTTTTTTCAAAATTTTCATGAAGAACAATGTGGATTCACATGCAGTAGTAAGAAATAAAGAGAGGTCACTTATTTACTTAGAGGAGTTTCCAACAACAGTTAACATTTTGCAAAAGCAATAGTATAATATCACAACTAGGATACTCACCTTGATACAAACTTCTAATATTTAGATTTCCCATCTTACTTGCACTCATTTGTATGTGAATGTGTATTATATTTGATGGAGTTTTATCACCCCAGTATACTCATGTATCCACCACCATAGTCAACACACTGACAAGGCTGCCTCCTGTTGACTTTTTAAAATCCATCTACCTTCCCACGCCCCACTTTCATCCCTAAATTCTGTCAACAACTAACAGGTCTTCCATTTCTAAAATGTGTCATACCAAAAAAGTTATGTAAATGTAAGTATCTAACATGTAAACTTTTGGCTTTTTATTTTAGTTTTTGCACTCAGCATAATATCCTAGAGTTTCTAAATTGTTGCATGTGTCAATAATCAATTCGTCTTTATAAGTGAGTAGTAATCCATGGTATTGCTACTGTCCAGGAGTTCTTGGCCCTCTTAATCAGGGGAAATTGATAAGAGACCAGACAGGAAAATTTGGACAAATCTTTATTGGGGCCTCTGCTGTAGCAGGTAGCGGGGGGCCATGGAAACAAACAACAGGTTCCTTTGCTTCCTTGGGGGTGGTGGGGGTTTAGCTGGTTCCTTTTATCCAGCAAGGGTAGGGAGAGGTTCAGGGCTCCAGCCAGAGGGTTTGGCTTAGGTGGCCTGTCCACCCTTTCTGTGTGAAGGTGGTAGGTGTACCTGCTTTCACTCTCGGCTCTTTAGAAGTGGCAACTGGGCATTTAGGGTTTTTTTTGTTTGTTTGTTTGTTTTTGGTTTTTTTTTGTATCTCCTTGCCCATAATTTGCCCCAACTTCACATGTCCCCATTTTTTTTTTGTCTTTTTGCCATTTCTTGGGCCACTCCCAGGCTAGGGGTCGAATAGGAGCTGTAGCCACTGGCCTACGCCACAGCCACGGCAACGCAGGATCCGAGCCACGTCTGTGATCCACACCACAGCTCACGGCAATGCCGGATCTTTTAACCCACAGAGCAAGGCCAGGGATCGAACCCACAACCTCATGGTTCCTAGTCAGATTAGCTAACCACTGAGACATGATGGGAACTCCGTCCCCAGTTATTTTTACTCACTGTTTTTTCTTTGTATTTAGTTGTTCCAGGAGATATTTTTCCAGATGCAAGCATTGTAGCCACTGCAGCAAAGGGTCCCAGGTCCCAGGCCCTGGCCTGTCAGTATGTTTGTACCACAGTTTATTTCACTCACCTGTTGAAGGGCATCTGGGCTGATTCCAATTTGTGGCTACTATAAACAAAGCTTCTCTGGAGTTCCCATTGCGGTTCAGCAGTAACAAACACATCTAGCACCCATGAGAACACAGGTTCGATCCCTGGCCTCTCTCAGTGGGTTAAGGATCTGGTGTTGCTGTGAGCTGCAGTGTAGGTTGCAGTTGTGGCTCGGATCCCGTGTTGCTGTGGCTGTGGCATAGGCCAGCAGCTACAGCTCCGATTCAACCCCTATCCTGGAAACTTCCATATGCCACAAGTGTGGCCCTAAAAAGACAAAATAAATAAATAAATAAATAAAATTAAAACAAAACTTCTCTGACCATCAGTGGATAAGTTTTTGTGTGAACGTATGTTTTCATTTCTCTGGAATAAATGCCCAGGAGTGCAATTGCTGAGTCATATGAAAACTGCACATCCAGCGTTCTAGGAAACTGCCAAATGGTTTTCCGGAGTGGCTATACCATTTACCTTCCCATGAGCAATGTAGTGAAGCAGTTTCTTTGCATTCTCAAAGGCATTTGGTGGTACCACATTTTAAAATTTTAGACATTCTTATAGTTCTGTACTGATAACTCATTGTGGTTTTAATTGGCATTTCCCTTATGACTGGTGATGCTGAACATCTTTTCATGTGCTTCTTTGCCATGTGTTTTGTATACCCTTTTGGGGGGAGTGTCTGTTCACATAGTTTGCCAGTACTCTAATTGGATTTTTTTTTTTACTCTTGAGTTTGTATCTTCGAGCTACTAATCCTTGGATAGATCTATGATTTGGAAATATTTTATCACAGTCTGTTGCTTGTATATTCATTTTCGTCTCAGGAGTATTTGCAGAGCAAATGTTTTTAATTTTGATAAGCTCTGAATTATCAATATATTTTGTGTCAAGTCTAAGAAAATTTGGCATAGCCCTAGATTCTGAAGATTTTCCCCTATTTTCTTCTAAAACCTTTATAGTTAACATTTTATATTGTAAGCTATGAAGCATTTTGAGTTAATTTTTGTACAAGGTATTAGGTCCAGGTTTAGGTTCAAGTTCCTTTTCCCCCTCATGGATGTCCAATTGCTCCAACAACATTTTTAAAAAATTCTATCCTTTCTCCATTTAGTTGCTTTTGCACTGTTGTCAGAATCCAGATAGGCATTTTTTTTTTTTTTTTTATGGCCGCACCTCTGGCACATGGAAGTTCCCAGGCTAGGGGTCAAATTGGAACTGCAGCTGGTCTGTGCCACAGCTTGTGGGCAACCTTGGATCCTTAACCCACTGAGCCAGGCCTGGGATTGAACCTGCATCCTCACAGAGGAGACTATGTCAGGCCATTAATCTGCAAAGCCACAATGGGAACTCCTGGTTTCTACATTCTGTTCTGTTGATCTATGATCATCTCTTCCCAATAACAAGTCTTGATTATTGTAGCTATATAGTGAACCTTAATATCAAGCATGATATTTCATCCCACTTTAGTCTTTTTTGAGATTGTTTAAGCTATTGGATAGCCTGTGCCTTTCTACATAAATTTTAGAATAAGCTTGTTTTGTCTACGAAAATTCTTGTGAAGGTTTTTTATAGGAATTGTATAAAACCTATGAAAAAATTTTGGGAAAACTGGCACTTTTACTATGTTGAATTTTCCAATCTATAAACATGATACTTATTTCTATTTATTTAGGTCTTCTCTATTTCTTCCATCAGCATTTTAAAATTTTAGTCCCATAGATATTACATAGACTTTGTAAAGTTCATGCCTAAGATGTATTTAGAGTTTCAAAGTTATTGCAGTTCCTACAATTGTTAGTATACATAAATGTGATTGTTGTTTGTGTGTTGACCTTATAAACTGGGACCTTGATGAACTTCTTGGTTCTAGGAGTTTTCTTATAGTATCCTTCTTGGGATTTTTACATAATCAGATCATTTACAAATAGGAATAATCTTCCTTTCTAATCAGTATACTTCTTATTTCTTTTTATTGCCTTATTAAAGGGCTAGAACTTTCAGTATTATGTTAAATAAGAGTGGTGAGAGCTGGCATCTTTGTCCTGTTCCTAAGCCTGGGCAAGTAGAAAAGTGTTAACTATGAAAGTATGATGTTAGCTATGGTTGTGAGATGAAGTTGTGCGGTTTTTTTTTATTCTCTAAATGAACTTTATCAAGTACAGATAATTCCTCTCCATTCTCATCCTGCTGATTTTATTTTATTTTTATTTTTTGGTCTTTTTAGGGCCGCACCCGTGGCACATGGAGGTTCCCAGGCTAGGGGTCTAATTGGAGCTGTAGCTGCTAGCCTCTGCCAGAGCCACAGCAACACCAGATCCAAGCTGCATCTGCAACCCACACCACAGCTCACAGCAACGCCGGATTCTTAACCCACTGAGCAAGGCCAGGGATCAGACCCGCAACCTCATGGTTCCCAGTCAAATTCATTAACCACTGAGCCACGATAGGAACTCCTGAATTTTTTTTTTATCATGAATGAAAGATAAATTTTGTAAAATGTATTTTCTGCATATCAATTTATAAGATACTATGAATTTTTTCCCTTTAGCTTGTTGACATGATGTATTGCATTGATTGATTTCAAAATGTACAAACCTCACCTTCTAGAATAAATCTGAATTGGTTACAGTTTATAAAACTTTTTACACTCTGACAGATCCAGTTGCTAATATTTTTTGAGGATTTTTGCATCTAAATTCATGGATGATATTGAAGTTTGCTTTTATTTTTATATTATTTTTGTCTGGTTTTTGAAATCAGGGTAATACTGGCCGCATACAATTAGTTAGAAAATGCTCCTCCTTCTGCTATTTTTTGAAGTAGACTGCATAAAATTGGTTTATTTTTCTTCAAATGATTTTTAGAACTCTTCAGCGGAACCAGATGAATATGGAGATTTCTTTTTCCAGACATTCTAAATTGCAGATTTAATTTCTTTAATTCAGATTATCTATTTCATCTTGCATGAGTTTTTGTAGTTTGTGAATCTTATCTTGAAATTGGTCTATCTCTTCTATGTTTTTAAATTTATGAGTGATTGCTTGAGTCATACCATTGTTTCTTGTTTGTTTGCTTGTTTTTCTTTTATGGCTGTACCGTCTGCACCATATTTTAGATTCCATATATAAGTGATATGGTATGGTTTGGTCTTTCTCTTTCTGACTTACTTCACTTAGTATAAGAATCTCTAGTTCCATCCATGTTGCTGCAAATGGCATTATCTTGTCCTTTTCTATGGATTAATAGTATTCCATTGTCTATATATACCACATCTTAATCCATTCATCTGTTGATGGACAGTTAGCTTGTTTCCATGTCTTGACTATTGTGAATAGTGCTGCAATAAACATCTTTTTGAATGAAAGTTTTGTCCTGATATATGCCCAGGAGTGGGATTGCTGGATCATCTGGTAGTTTTATATTTAGATTTCTGATATGCCTCCATACTGTTCTCCATATTGCTTTTACCAATTTACTTTCCCATCAACAGTGTATGAGGGTTCCCTTTTCTCCACATCCTCTCCAGTATTTGTTATTTGTAGACATTAATGATGGCCATTCTGACTGGTGTGAGGTGGTACCTCATTATAGTCTTGATTTGCATTTCTCTGCTAATTAGTGACCTAGAGTATTTTCTTATGTGCTTGTTGGCCATCCACATGTCTTCTTTGGAGAAATGTCTCTTTAGGTCTTCTGCCCACTTTTCAAATTTTTTTTTCTGTTGAGTTGTATGAGTATTTTCTCCCATATGATAGGTTATCTTTTTGGTTTTTTTTTGGTTTCCTTTACTGTGCTAAAGCTTGTAAGTTTGATTAGGTCCCTTTGGTTTATTTTTATTTTTTTTCTATTGTCTTGGGAGACTGACCTACGGAAACATTTTTATGGTTGATGACCGAGAATGTTTTGCTTATGATCTCTCCTACAGGTTTTATGGTGTCTTATATTTAAGTCTTGAAGTCATTTTGAGTTTATTTTGGGGCATGGTGTGAGGTCCTAGTTTCATTGATTTACATGCAGCTGTCCAGTTTTCCCAGCACCACTTGCTGAAAAGACTTTTTTTCCCATTTTATATTCTTGCCTCCTTTGTCAAAGATTAATTGACTGTAGCAATCTGGGCTTATTTCTGGGTAATATATTCTGTTCCATTGGTCTGTCTCTCTGTTTTGGTACCAGTACCACACTGTCTTGATGACTGTGGCTTTGTAATATTGTCTGAAGTCTGGGAGAGTTATGCCTCCTGCTTGGTTTTTGTTCCTCAGGATTACTTTGGCAATTCTGGATCTTTTATGGTTCTATACAAATTTTTGGATTGTTTGTTCTAGTGCTGTGAAAAATGTCATGGGTAATTTGATAGGGATCACATTCATTTTTCTCATTGACCTATTGGGTTTTTTAGTAGCATGTTATTTATTCTCCATGTAGTGAATTTTTTCTCATTTCTTTTCCTGTGCTTGATTTCTAGTTTCATGCCATTGTGGTCAGAGAAGATGCTTGAAATAATTTTTATACTCTTAAATTTGTTCAGGTTGGTTTCTTGCCCCAGTATGTGCTCAATCCTTGAGAATGTTCCACCCGCACTTGAAAAAAATGTATATTCTCTGGGTTTGTTGTTGTTGTTTTGGTCCTGAAAATATCAAGTCTAATTGTGATACAGTGTCACTTAGACTCTCTTTTGCCTTACTAATTTTCTGTTTAGAGGATCTGTCCATTGATGTGAGTGGGTGTTAAAGTCTCCTACTGTTATTACATTCCTATCAATTTTCCTTTTATGTCTGTTAGCATTTGTTGTATGTATTTGGGTGCTCCTATATTAGGGGCATATATATTGATGATTGTAATATCCTCTTCTGGAATGGATCCTTTTATCATTAGTGTCCTTCCTTGTCTTTCTTTATGGCCTTTGTTTTAAAGTTTATTTTGTCTGATATGAGTGTTGCAACTCCTGATTTCTTGTCTTTTCTATTCACATGACATATCTTATTCCATTCCCTCACTTTCAATTTATGTGTTTTTGCCCTAAGATGAGTCTCTTGCAGGCAGCATATTGTAGGTTCTTTTTCTTTTTTTTTAATCCAGTCTGCCATGGTATGTTTTTTGATTGGAGCAATTGGTCCATTGACATTTAAGGTAATTATTGATAAATACGTATTTATTGCCATTTTAAACCTTGTTTTCCAGTTAATTCAATGTTCCTTCTTTCTTTCTTTTTTTAGTTGGATGATTTTCTCGTATTTTGTGCTTATGTCCTCTTCTTTATACTTCTTATGAATATATTGCTTGGATTTGATTTGTGGTTGCCCTGTTTTTTAGGTATGTTAACCCCTTCCTATATCTCCTTCTATTTTAAGTGATTATCTTGTTGGGTAAAGTATTGTAGTCTGCAAAATTTTCCCTTTTAGAACTTTGAATATATCTTGCCACTCTCTTCTGTCCTGTACTGTTTCTGCAGATAAATCAGCTGATACATTTTTGGGAGTTCCCTTATAATTAACTCTTTTTCTCTTGCTGCATTTAGAATCCTCTCTTTATCTTTAACTTTTGCCATTTATTATAATATATCTTGGTATGAGTCTGTTTTGGTTCAACTTGTTTAGGGCCCTCTGTTCTTTCTCTATCTTGATATAAGTTTCCTTTAGATTTGGAAAGTTTTCAGCCATAATTTCTTCAAATATATTTTTAGTCCCCTTTTCTTTTTCTTCTCTTTCTGGAATCCCTATTATGTGTGGATTGGCCCAATTCATATTATCCCATAGATCCCTTATATTGCTTTCGTGTTTTTTTTTTTTTTATTTGGTTTTCTTTCTGCTGTCCTGATTGGGTAATTTCCATTATTCTACCTTACAAGTCACTTATTAATTCCTACTAATTATATATTCTGCTCTTCAGTGCCTTTAACTCAGCTTGCATTTCTGCAAATGAATTTTACAACTTTCCTTGGCTCCTCCTTATATCTTCTAGTTCCTTTCTAAAGTAATCTGCATTACTGTTCATATCTTAATGCTCTTAATTCCTTCATATTCACTCTTAATTCCTTCAGTATTTTCACTATCTTCTTTTTGAACTTGGTAACTGTAAGACTGAAGAGGTCTGTTTCATTGTTTGCTCCTTCAGGGTAATTCTCGTGTTCTTTTAACTGAGAATGGTTCCTAAGCATCTTCACTTTGCCTATATTTTTCTTATTCTCTGAGTTTAGGTAGTTTGTAAGGGCTTACTATTTCTTTTTGCATGAGGGTTGCTTTTGTTTTGGATGCTTTCTGTCTTTATCCTCAGGGCATACAGGCTATTATATCCTTGATAGTGAGTGTGCTAGTGTATGGCCTGAGTGTGCTTCCAGGATGATGGAGGCAATGGGCAGTTCTAGTAGCCAGTGCTTGGTTGCTGGGCCCTTGACAGTGGTGAGGACCAGAAATGAGGTTACCAGTCTGATACTGGTTTCAGGGCCCTGTGAAGTGGCAGTGACCCTCAGGAAGGTGTAGGAAGCACCCAGTGGCAGTGGCAGCAGCAGCAGCGGCAGCAGCAGCAGCAGAGTGTGTGTATTCCTAGGGAAGTGAGAGCAACAACTGGTGGCTCTCATTTGCAGTGCCCTCCACTGTGCTGACCCCTGAGGTGACTGGGGCTACTGATAGTACCTGTTCATGGACCTCTAGTGGTGGCAGGCCATGCTTACCTCTGGAGTCTGAGATGGCTGCAGCCATAGCCTATGCAAGAGGAATCTTTCCATCTGTAGCCCATGCAAGATGTGCCCTGCTGCCTGAGAGCCTATGAATGCACAAAGGTATTCCTATGGCAGTCCCACCCCTCTTCTTATAGCCCTCCCCAGCCCTGCAGACCCAGGCCTTCTCTTTGGCTCCCTTGGCTGTGGTGCTCCACTCCTCAGCCTGTGGAACACTGCTCCTTAGACCCCCAGGCTGTCTCCACACAATAAATCCTAGTCCTCTCCCCAGAACTGACTTCTGGAGCCTGAAGTGCCCAACCCTTGCCCAAGCATCTCAGGATGTGGTGTCCAGGCCCAGTGGTACCAATGGTACCAAGCTCTCTCTCTGCTTTGCCGTCCTCAGTCCAGCTGCTATGCTTTTCTCCCAGGCTTTGAGGTCCCTCCATCTTGGCTAATCTCCCCATCAGGTGGTGCAGGTTCCTTTCCTCTTTCACAGCTCCTTCTTAGGTGTGCTGGTCCCATGCTAATTCCATTTTCCCTCTTTTTGGAGGTTTAAAGTCTTCTGCCAGTGTTCAGTAGATGTTCTCAGCAAATCGTTCTTCAATATAGACTTTTTTTGATGTGTTTGTGGGAGAAGTTGAGGGCCATGTCTTACTCTTCTGCCATCTTTATCCTATATCCTATTTTCTTCCTTCTTGCTTTGAATTTATTTTGATCTTATTTTTATAGTTCTTGAGGTAAGAACTTGGGTTATTTACTTATACTTTTCTTCTTTTCTAATGTAAACATAAGAATGCAGTATACATTTCTCTCTCAACATTGCTTTGGCTGCTTCCCACACACTTTCATTTCATTTAGTTCTATGTATTTTTATATTTTCTTTGAGATTTCCCCTTTGACTCATGAATTACTTAAGTATTATTTATTTTCTGTCTATATATAGATTTTCCTGCTGTCTTTCTATTAACTTCTAGTTTGAGACTATTGTGGTTGTAGAAAACACTCAGTATGATTTTGGTTCTTTTACATTTAGTGAGTTTGATTTTAGGGCCAGGAAAGGGTTGCCTTGGTGAAATTTCCAAGGATGCTTGAGGAAAACAATGTGTATTCAGAGTTCCTGCTGTGGCGTAGCGGACCACCTGACTAGTATCCATGAAGATGCAGGTTTGATCCCTGGCCTCACTCAGCAGGTTGCTGCAAGCTGTGGTATAGGCTGCAGATGCAGCTTGGTTCTGGTGATGCTGTGGCTGTGGCATAGGCCCCAGCTGCAGCTTTGATTTAACAGCTAGCCTGGGACCTTCCATTTGCTGCAGGTGTGGCCCTAAAAAGAAAAAAAATGTGTATTCTTCCGTTCGGTGGAATGTTCTGTGTCAGTTACAAGCCTGTTGGTTGTGTTTTTTAAATCCTGAATATCCTTGATTATTTCATAGTTATTGGGGATGAGTTCTGAAATCTCCAACTATAATTACAGATTTGTCTATTTCTCTTGTCTTCTCTATCAGTTTTTGTTTCATGTCCTGTGAAACTTTACACCTTGGCTAGGACATTTTTAGGATCATTATGTCTTTCTGGTGGATTGATCCTTTTATCATTGTGGGAGGTCCTTCTTTGTTTCTGGCCATTTTCTTTGCTCTGGAGTCTACTTTATTAGATATTAACTTAGCCAATCCTACTTTTAAAAAAATAATGTTTACGTGGCGTATCTTTTCCTACTCTGTCACTGAATTTAAAGTGTGTTTCTTATATAAAGTTTATAGTTGGGCCCTGCTTTTTTTCTTAATCCATTATGCCAACTGCTATCTTTTCATTGGTATTTTTAGACCATTTCTAAATAAGGTACTTACTGATATATTAGATATTAAGTCTGCCTTAAAAAATTTTTTTTTCTAGGAGAAAATACTGCTACCATGTCCTGGTGGCCATCTGCCACACACAGTGAGGTGTTGCTCCAGGACCTTGTTTCAGACATGGAAGCTCCCCTGTCCATTAAACCATTCATATCTCCGAAAATTTTTTTTTCTATTTGTTTCTTCTGATTCTCATTCCTCTACCTTTTTTTCTTCCTTCTTGTGAATTATTTGAACACTTTTTTAGGATTTCATCTTGATTTATTTGTACTGCTTTTGGGCATATGCTTTTATATATTTTTCACTCTAGTGCTCTAGGTCAGTATTATAATATAGATATATCTGTCTAAGTATCACTTTACCCCTTAGTGTTGAGTGTGGAAACTTCAGTTCTATGTAGGTACATTTAACTGCCTCATTTTTAAAAGCCATTGTCAAGAGTGTCATATGATGTTATAATTTTTGTTTCAATCATTAAATATTATTTATAAAGCTCATTAGGAAAAGGGAAAACATATCTATATTTTTCTTTTTACCACTGTTTCTTCATGTATCATTTGCTTCCTTTTGAAGAACTTTCTTTAGCCAATCTTTAAGGATAGGTCTGTTAGCACCCAATTATTATTTTTTCCCCTTATATGACAATGTTTTCATTTTCTCTTCCTTCTCAAATAATAGCTTCACTAGATACAGACTTCTTGATTGACAGATCTTTTCTTTCAGAACTTGAAAAATATTGTACCATTTCATTCTGTTTCCATGATTTGGTTTCTGATAAGAATTCTGCTGATATTTGAGTTGGTGTTTCCTTATCCATAGTGTATTCCTTTTTTTGCTTGTTTTCAGATGTTTCTCTTTCTCTTTAGTTTACAGAACTTCATTATGATGTATCTTGATCTTTTTAGGTTTATTCTTTTTGAGTTTTCTTAGCCTTTTTGAGCTGTAGTTTTGTGTCTCTTGCCAAATTGGGGAAATTTTCAGCCAATATTTCTTCAAATACTCTTTCTGCACCATTATCTTTCTCTTCTCCTGCTGGGGCTTTGATGATATGATTATCAGATCCTACATTATTTTCCTAAAGATCTCTTCCTATAAAGGCTCTGCCCATTTGTTTCCACATATCTTCTCTTTGTTGCTAAGATTGACTGAATTTTATTGATATGTTCTCAAGTTTATTGATTTGATCCTCTGTAATTTTCATTTTACTGTTTTTTTTGTTGTTTGTTTTTTTTAGTTTTAAAATTTTATGGCTGCATCCGAGGCATATGGAATTTCTCCAGGCCAGATATTGAATTGAGTTTGAGCTGTAGCTGTGGCAATGCTGAATACTTTAACCCACCATGCAAGGCCAGAGATTGAACCTGAGCTTCCACAGTGACCCAAGATGCTGCAGTAGGAGTCCTAACTCACTGAATCATGGTGGGAACAACTCCATTCTACTGTTGAGCTCATCCTGTGTTATTTTTTTCCTCTTACTTGTGTTTTTCAGTTCTATAATTTCCACTTGGTTATTTTTATGGCTCTTGGTTCTTTTCTGAAAATTTCTATTTTTTTTCATTTTTTCAAGAGAATTTGTAATTGATGATTACAAATTTGTGATTTGAATTTGTGATTGATGATTGAAGCATTTTTATGACAACTGCTTAAAAAACCCTTGTCAACTAATTCCAACATCTGATTCATCTTGTTGGTGGTGTTAATTGATGGTCTTTTCTCATTCAAGATGTTTCTTAATATGAAAGGTGACCTTCAACTGTGTCCTGGCTATTTTGTCTATTAGATTAGGAGGTTCTGAGTCCTTCCTATTCAAAACTTTCACTTGAGTCTGTTGTAACCCTGTGTAGGTTTAGTGTGTAACTCCTATGCAACTCTTGTGGGTTGTGGTTCCAATGGCAGGTGATGTTCAGGGATATTGCAATGCTGTCTTCTTCTGTTTGGTTTATCTGGTGCCCCAAGGATCCCAGTGTTGTCTGCCAGTGCTGCCTCAGGAGGAGAAGGGGTTTCCCCAGGTGGGATACATAGGTGTTCTTGGCAAGGGAGGGCAGTTCCACATTTACACACTTTCTTCCTTGGAGTCTCTGGGTGAGGGACACAGTGGACCCATAGGGACAAAGAGGCTTCCAGGGCCACATTGCCTTCTGTGACTGGGCCTGTCTGCTTTTTCTGCCTGTATGTCCTTGGTCTGGATTGGGGAGGAGAATTGGGCAATTTTGTATAATATTCATCATCTTAAGATTCATCACTTACTCTGTGACCCAGAGTCCTACTCTTAAGTATCCAAGAGAAATGAAAACGCATGTTCACACAAAACTCTGTATGTGAATTGTTCTTATGTTACAAATGGATAATTAATCTATGATACATTCTTCTGATGGGATACTTTCAGCAACAAAAAGAAGAAAATTATTCATGAATGCCAAATTATAGTTGATACTTAAAAGCATTTTGCTAAGTGAAATAAGAATGGTCCAAAAGATGATCGATTGTGTAATTCATTTTGTCTAACATTAGAAAAGGCAAAATTACAGAAAGGAAAGCAGATCAAAGGTTGTTTTGCATTGGAAGAGGGTTGTATATAAAAGGGTAACATGGGTGAGCTTTTGGATGATGTAATTGTTTGATATGAAATGGTCGATGTGAAAGTGTGATGGTTGATATAAAACTCTATTCATTTGTCAAAATCCATAGGACTTTTTACTACAAAAGTGAACTTTATTGATATAATATTTTGTAATCAACCAGGAAGAAAGGTTGAATGAGTCAAACTATTTTACCGATGAATCACAAGAGCACAATGAGGGGATAAGGAGAAAAAAAGAACATACCTAAGTTCATAAATTCAGTTTTGACCACATGTTATAAGGCTAAATACAAAAAGAGCAAATGTACTTTGGTGGATGTGTTTGTTTCCCAGTGGGATCAGATTACACATTTTGAAACCACTTTATGTGTGTACTAGTGTTGAATGAATAAATAAATATGGTATAGAGAGTGAGAGCCAAGTTTCTCATGTTGGAGAAAGGAGTTACACATGAAGAAAGGGAGGGGGGAAGTATAGAATGAATTCTATGATGCTGTATTGAAGTTGGAGGCTCAATATGGACACATGAATGTATATGTAAATAGATGCAAAAATAAATATAAGCATATGGATGGGTGTTCACACGAGATTGTATACATACATGCATTTCCCAGCCCTGTCCACTGAGAGGAAATGGATGCTATGTGACCCAGGAGCAATGAGCATAACTTGTGTCCAGGAGGTCTTGGTTTCAGTCAATTTTCTTCTCCAAAAAGAGGAAAATGTTAGTCTATTGAGAGATAGTTGACTCCAAAACTGTGTCAGGGAAAATACTTAATGAGCCTGGAACAGCTTTTGGTGCCAGTAAGTAACTGATAAAATAAAAGAAAATAAGGAAACAAAACAAAAACAAAAAAGGAAAGGGTATATAAAAACAGCACAGGGGCAAACCTGAAAATGCACTAAATGTCCAAAGAACAATGACCAAAGAGCTCTCAATGAGAAACTAGAGCTAAAAAAAAAAATTAAAAAAACCCCAAACCATGATAGTATTAGAATAGAACCCAAATGATGAAATAAATATCCAAAAATCTATGCTGATAAAAATGTTTACCCAAATAAATAAATAGGAAAGAAATAACACTTATTTACATCAGAATTCCAATTATTAAAAAATTTTTTTTTGTCTTTTTAAGGCCTCACCCACAGCATATGGAAGTTCCCAGGCTAGGGGTCAAATCTGAGCTACAGCTGTTGGCCTATGCCACAGCCACAACAATGGGGGGTCTGAGCCGCATCTGTGAACTATATCACAGCTTATGGCAACACTGGATCTTTAACCCACTGAGCGAGGCTAGGAATAGAACCCGTGTCCTCATGGATGTTAGTTGAGTTCGTTAACTGCTGAGTCACAGCAGGAACTCCCCCAATTACTAAAAGCAGAAAAAAATTGAGGAATATAACAATTACCATTACCAAAGTGAAGGAAACTATCAATAAGATAAAAGGCTAGCCTTGTGAATGGGAGAAGATATTTGCAAATGACATATCCAACAAGGGGTTAATATTCAAATTAAAGTTTAAACTCTTATAGTTCAATATCAAAAAAACAAACAATTGAAAAATTGGCAGAGGATTTGAATAGACCTCTCTCCAAAGAAGAGAGGCCAACAGGCACATGAAAGATGTTCAACATCACTAATCGTTAGGGAGATGCAAATCAAAGCTACAGTGAGATATACCCTCACACCTGTCAGAATGGCTATCATCAAAAAGACAAGAAATAACAAGTGTTAATGAGGATGTGGACTGTTGGTGGGAATAAAAATTGGTGCTATAGAAACCAGTATGGAGGTTCTCCAAAAATTAAAAACAGAACTACCATAAAATCCTATAATTCCACTTCTGGGCAGTTACACTTCTGGGCATTTAAACACAGAAAAAAAAACCCACTGATATGAAAAGACATAAGCACTTCTCTGTTCATTGTAGCATTATTTAAAATAGCCAAGGTATAGAAACAATCAGTGTCTATCAGCAGATGAATGAATAAAGAAGATGTGGTACATATATACAATATAATTTTACTCAGCCATAAAAAAATGAAATCTTGCCATTTGTAAAAACATGGATGGACAAAAGGGTATTATGCTAAGTTAAATTAGTCAGACAGAGAAGGACAAAGAACTGTATTATTTCACCTACATGTGGAATGGATAAAACGAACAAAACAAAACAAAAACAGACTTATAATAGGTACAGAGAACACATTGGTGGTTTCCAGGGTGGGTGGGTGAAATGGATGAAGAGGATTAAGAGGTACAAACTTCCAGTTATAAAATAAATAAGCCACAGAGATGTAACATACAGCATAAGGAATATAATCAATAATACTGTAATAATTTGGCATGGTGACAAATGATTTATAGGCTTGTGATGATCACTTTGTAGTGTATTTAATGTCAAATAACCATATTATACAGCTGAAACTAACATAATATTATACACCAACTATACTTCAATTAAAAAAAATAATCAATAGAACACTACAGATAAACTGTCACAAGCAAGATTCACTGATGAATGGCAAGGGGGGAGTTATAAACAAAATATATAATTTTATAAGTCTATTTCCCCCCAAATTTAGTAATTACAGAAAGAAAAATATTATACTGGAACACTCTGGAAAACACCATCCGAGTCAGGTAGTAAAAGTTAACATAACCAGTAAAAACTAACTGACATCATGTTTCCCCTGATGTGTGTACCAAAAGGACCCACTGCTTGGTGGTATCTTTCCCAGTAGTAAATAAGCTCAATCTAATCATGAGATGACATCATAAAAATAGAACAGGAGGTACATTCTAGAAAAATAGCTGTCTAGTACTTTTCAAAAGTGTCAAGGTTCTAGGTTCTAAAGGACAAGGAAGGATTGATAAATGACCATGAACTAGAAAAGACAGGAAAACTGAATTCAATGTGATATCCTAGAAGCATCTGAAATAGGAAAGTACACTAGGGGGAAAATTAGTCAAATTCAATTAAATTCTTTACTTTATTTACTAGTTTTTACCAATGTTAATTTCTTAGTTTTGGTAAATGTCCTATGGTTATATAAGTCCTTTACATAAAATGAGGCTGGGTGATGGGTAAACTGTAACTTTCTACTATTTTCACAACTCTTCTACAGGGCTAAAATGATCTTTAAAATACTATTAGGTCACTTTCTGTGGATGATATGGAAACAACTAATTATCTGGAAACCTATGTAAATAAAAAGAAAAAAAGCATTCATCCTGCTTTTCTTTTCTTTCTTTTTTTTTGGCTTTTGTCTTTTTTTTTAGGGCCACACCTGTGGCATATGGAGGTTCCCAGGCTGGGGGTCTAATTGGAGCTACAGCTGCTTGCCTATGCCAGAGCCACAGCAATGCTGGATCCGAGCTGTGTCTGCGACCTACACCACAGCTCATAGCAATGCCGGATCCCTAACCCACTGAGTGAGGCCAGGGATTGAATCTGCAACCTCATGGTTCCTAGTTGGATTTGTTTCCACTGCACCATGATAGGAACTCCTCATTCTGCTTTTCTTATATCAAGTATACCCCTGGGTAACCAAAGCAGGTAAGAATACTTATAAAACTATTCTAACAAATAAAAACAAGACTTCCAATTTCTGGTTGGTCTTTCACATGAAGAGCTTGGAAATCATCCATCCTGTATTCACAACAAGTAAAAAACTATACAAACTGAAAATAAACAACTCTTCTTAGTCCCATCAGAGAATTGAGGCCAGGGAAAATTGTTGCACTCCAAATTGCATACAACCAGGAGGATATAGAGAGTAATAGCTTATGAGAACAGAAATTCAAGAGCAGAAACTGCCACTGGAGAAAGTACCAGGGTAGAAAAATTCATACTGTCATCAATGGACTGTGGGAAGCTCAGTGCAGACAAGCCTGAGGGTTAAAAACTCCTGGAGGGCTTAGATTGGAGGATGCGCTTTCATGAGTTTTACATCCAAGAAAACTACAAGGTTCTCACAATGAAGGAGTCATTTTAAAATATGGTCAGAACATTCTGTCCCTCTTAACAAGGCCTTCCTTCAAGGAAAACTATTTCATCAGAGCTTGACTTTAGAAATAGGAAATAACCAATCTCAGTCTTCTCTGTCCTTTCTGTCTCACTGAACAGGGGAGAAACATAGAACTAAGGGCACAATGCCACTAAAAGGCTGTGATATAAAAATAGGATTAGAGAATATTTGCCTTGCATCTTGCCACTACATGATAACAGGGATTACAAGCAAAAGAACTGCACATCAAAAACCTTATTTAAGAGAAGTCTCTAGGGAAACCCAAAGACAACAGCAAAGACAAAAACAAGGAAACATGAGGAAATTATAGCCTGTGAAACCTATAGCAAACAGGAAATACAACTCCTAGCCTATAATCATGAAACCTCGCACAATGGTCTAGTTACTTCAGTTCATTTTATAATGTATAACCTCAGCTGGCTTTCAACAAAAATGATGAAGCATACTAAAAGACAAAGCATATTATCCAAAGAGACTGAGAATGCATCAGAACCAGACACAGATGTGGTAGAGATATTGGAATGATCAGACTAAGAATTTAAAACAACTGTACTTAGTATTCTAAGACCCTTAAGGGAAAAAGTGGACAACATGCAAGAACAGATGGGTAATGGAAGCAAAGAGATGGAAACTCCAAGAAGGAATAAAACGGAAATGATAGAAGTTAAAAGATAATTGTAACAGAAATGAAGAATATCTTTGATGGTCTCATCAATAGACTAGACATGTCTGGGGAAAGAATCAGTGAGTTTGGAAAAAAAAGTGAAAAGAAACATTAAAATCTGAAATGCAGATGAATGAATGAGGGAAGAGGACAAGATGGCGGAGGAGTAGAGGGACACACTCGCCCTCTCCCACAAACACAACAAAAAAAAGTACATCTACAGAATAAATGACTCGCACAGAACAGCAACCAATCGCTGGCAGAAGAACCTAAACTCCAGTAACGGCAAGAAGTTCGTGACATTACGGGGCAGAACGGGAGAAAAGAGGAGAGTGAGAGAAGGTGAATCCGAGTGGGATGGGCGCTCCCGAAAGGGAACTGAGGAGGAGAAAGGGATCCCGCACCCTGGAAAGTCACCTACACGGGGGAAAGATCAAACGAACGGGAGGAATCTCCAGATGCAGAGAAGAGTGTAGCAGTAAGTTGGAGTACGGAAAAGCCGATCAAGAACTGAACGGACCATCTGAACTACGGGCACAGTCACCAAAAACTGAGACGCCTGGGTGGGGGCTGGGCACCGAATCCTCGGCTCCAGAGGTTAGTTCCCGGGAAAGGGCCGGGGGACGCCTAGGTGGGGGCTGGGCACCGAGACCTCACCTCTGAAGGTTAGTCCCCCAGAAAGGGCTTGGGGGACGCCTGGGTGGGGGCTGGGCACCGAGACCTCAGCTCCAGAGGATAGTCCCCCACAACGGGCTGGGGGGCGGGGCGGAGCGGAAACTGCTTGAGAGGTCTAGAAACCATTTGACGGGGCAGAGACTGCCTGGGAGACTAGAAAACAAAGCTGTCACAGAGGAAGGGAGCAATACTCTAGGGGCAGGGAAGTGGAAAGCCGCATCAGAGGGAACCTGGGAGAAGAGCCTGGTCTGTGCCCGTGCTGGGGAGGGGAGAGAAGAAGGGGTGGGTCCCCATAGAATACCCCCCATGCCACTAGCTAGCTGAAAGCTGTGCTTCCCAGTGCATCCCCTCCCCCCACCCCCCGCCACTCCCTACGCTCTCGCTGGACCTGGGGCTGCCTGCCATCCAGGAGGACTGGCCTCAACAATTGCCTGAAGCCTACCACCGCAGGGGCTGTCCCTGCACAGGCCTGCTTGCCCTTTGGAGGGGCTATACTTCCGCAGAGTAGCACCAAACACCACCAGCCCCCGAGAAAAGGCCTGCAGCCCAGAAAAGCTAGAACAAGCCTAGCCAGGCAGTGAATAGATCTGCCTAATTCCCGGATGGTTTTTCTGAGTCGGGCTGGCCTGGGGAGGAGCCTCTTTGGTTTCCAACGGCCCTGCTACCCGCCCTAGCCCCCAGGGGGTGCCCTAGTGGATCAGCTGCATAGGACTGCCAGCTCCAGGCAGGACCCCCTGCAGCCCAGAAAAGCTGCAACAAGGTTAGCCAAGCTGGGAAAAGATCTCAGACGGTCTTTCTGAGTTGGGCTGCCCCAGGGAGGAGCCTCTTGTGTTTCCAGTGGCCCTGCTACCCGCCCAAGCCCCTAGGGGGTGCCCCACTCCCACGGAATAGCTGCTCAGCACCACCAGCCCCCTAGAAGAGCCCCTGCAGCCCAGAAAAGCTGCAACAAGCTTGGCCAGACTGTGAAAAGATCTGCCTACATTCTCAGGCCAGCCTTCTGAGCTGGGCTGCCCTAGGGAAGAGCCTCTTAGGTTCTCAGTGACCCAGATAGCTGCTCCAGCCCCCAGGGGGTGCTGCACTCCTGAGGAACAGCTGCTCAACACTGCCAACCCCCTGCAAGAACCCCACAGCCTAAAAACACCAGAGCAAGCTCTGCATGACCAAGTGAAATCTGCTACCATCGTGGTGTGGACCTCCCAGTCCTGTCTGCCCTCAGGAAGTCCTCCTTTGCTTCAAAGAAACACTGTTAGCCCCATCAACACTCCAGAAAAGCCACACTGTCTCAAAAAAGACTGACCAACAACGCCAGCCCTTAGGAAATATTCCACAGCAGTGACAAGGCAAACACTGCCCGATAACGGAGAGTACAACTCCCTCAGGAGAAAGAAAACAACAAGCAAGATGAAGAAGCTGAGAAACCACCCCCAGTCAAACCAACAAGAGAACTCACCTAAAACAGTCAACAATGAAACAGATCTCTGCAGTTTGACAGACCTGGAGTTCAAAAGAGAAAGAGTGAAAATACTGAAGGAATTAAGAGAAGATATGAACAGTAATGCAGATACCCTCAGAAAGGAACTAGAAAATATAAGGAGGAGCCAAGAAAAACTAGAACATTCATTTGCAGAGATGCAAACGGAACTAAGGGCAGTAAAAACCAGAATGAATAATGCAGAAGAACGAATCAGTGATGTGGAAGATAGAATAATGGAAATCACTCAATCCAGTCAACAGACAGAAAATCGAATCAAAAAACTGGAAAGCAATATAAGAGACCTATGGGATAATATAAAGCGGGCCAATCTACGCATAATAGGAATTGCAGAAGGAGTAGAAAAAGATAAGGGGATGGAAAATATATTTGAAGAAATTATCGCTGGAAACTTCCCAAATCTAAAGGATGCTGGGTTCAAGATACAAGAAGCACAGAGGGCCCCAAACAAACTGAACCCAAATAGACCCACAGCAAGACACATCATAATAAAAATGGCAAAAGTTAGTGATAAAGAGAGGATCCTAAAGGCAGCAAGAGAAAAACAGAAGCTACCTACAAGGGAACCCCCATAAGAATATCAGCTGATTTCTCTACAGAAACACTATAGGCCAGGAGGGAATGGGAAGAGATATTTAAAATGCTCAAAGGAAAAAATATGCAACCTAGACTACTCTATCCAGCAAGAATATCATTTAAAATAGAAGGGGAAATAAACATTTTTTCCAACAGACAAAAACTTAAAGAATACAGCAACACAAAACCCAGGTTAAAGGAAATATTGAAAGGGCTTCTCTAAACCAAAAAGAAAGGAAGGAAAGGGAAGAAAAAAGAAAAGAAAAAAAAAGAAGAGGAAGAACTAGGACTGAGGAAACTGCAATCAGAGAGCAGTCACTCAAATAAGCCAGCATACAGATTTAATCATGAACATGCTTCAAACAAAATAAAATTAAAAAGAAAAAAATAAAAAAGAGTCATCAAAACCATAAAATGTGGGCAAGGGATGTTAGGAAGTAAATGACCCTTTTTGTTTGTATGTTTCTCTTCTTAATTTTCATATAGAAATGAAGTGTTTGAACTTACAGGACCATCAGGCTAAAACACACAATTATGGGAAGGGGTTAGCATACTTAAAAAACAGGGCAACCACAAGCCAAAACCAAATATTGCATTTGCAAAAAATGAAAAAAAATACACTCAAGAAGAAGATAATAACAGGTGACCATCCAACAAAAAAAAAAAAAAAAAGAAAAGAAAAGAAAAGAAGAATGGAGAACCATAGAATCAACTGGAACACGAGGTTCAAATGAATGGCAATAAATAATCATCTATCAATTATCACCTTAAATGTCAATGGACTGAACGCCCCAATCAAAAGACACAGAGTGGCTGAGTGGGTAAAAAGGCAAAAACCTTCACTATGCTGCCTACAAGAAACTCACCTTAGGACAAAAGATACATATAGATTGAAAGTGAAAGGGTGGGGAAAAATATTTCACGCCAATAGACATGACAGAAAAGCAGGAGTCGCAATGCTCATATCAGACAAAATTGACTTTAAAACAAAAGACATAAAGAAAGACAAAGAAGGACACTGCTTAATGATTAAGGGATCCATCCAAAGAGAGGATGTTACTATCGTCAACATATATGCCCCAAATACAGGGGCACCCAGATACATACAACAAATATTAACAGACATAAAGGGAGATATGGATGAGAATACAATCATAGTAGGAGACCTTAATACCCCCCTCACATCAATGGACAGATCCTCTAGACAGAAAACCAATAAAGCAACAGAGATCCTAAAGGAAACAATAGAAAAGTTAGACTTCATTGATATCTTCAGGACACTACATCCAAAAAAAGCAGAATACACATTCTTCTCAAACGCTCATGGAACATTCTCAAGAATCGACCACATATTGGGACACAAAGCTAATCTCAATAAATTTAGGAGCATAGAAATTATCTCAAGTATCTTCTCTCACCACAATGCCATGAAATTAGAAACCAACCATGGGAAAAGGAAAGAGAAAAAACCTACTGCATGGAGACTAAACAACATGCTACTAAAAAACCAATGGGTCAATGAGGAAATCAAGAAGGAAATTAAAAACTACCTTGAAACAAATGATAATGAAGACACAACCTCTCAAAATCTATGGGATGCTGCGAAAGCAGTGCTCAGAGGGAAATTTATAGCAATACAGGCCTTTCTCAAAAAAGAAGAAAGATCCCAAATGGACAACTTAACCCTCCACCTAAATGAATTAGAAAAAGAAGAACAAAAAAGGCCTAAAGTCAGCAGAAGGAAGGAAATTATAAAGATCAAAGAAGAAATCAATAAAATAGAGACTCAAAAAACAATAGAGAAAGTTAATAAAACCAAGAGCTGGTTCTTTGAAAAGGTAAACAAAATTGACAAACCCCTGGCCAGACTCACTAAAAAGAGGAGAGAAAGAACCCAAATAACCAAAATTATAAATGAAAAAGGAGAAATCACAATGGATACAGTAGAAATACAAAAAACCATAAGAGAATACTATGAACAACTATATGGCAACAAGTTTGACAATCTGGAAGGAATGGACAATTTTCTAGAATCTTACAGCCTGCCAAAACTGAATCGAGTAGAAACAGACCAACTGAACAGACCAATCACTAGAAATGAAATGGAAGAGGTCATAAAATCACTCCCTACAAATAAAAGTCCAGGACCAGATGGCTTCACAGGTGAATTTTATCAAACATATAAAGAGGAATTGGTGCCCATCCTCCTGAAACTCTTTCAAAAGGTTGAAGAAGAAGGAATACTCCCAAAGACATTCCATGATGCCACCATCACCCTCATTCCAAAACCAGACAGAGATACCACCAAAAAAGAAAACTATCGCCCAATATCATTGATGAATATAGAGGCAAAAATTCTCAACAAAATCTCAGCCAACCGAATCCAACAACATACCAAAAAAATTATACACCATGACCAGGTTGGGTTCATCCCAGTTTCACAAGGATGGTTCAACATACGCAAATCCATCAGCATCATACACCACATTAACAAAAAAAAGTCAAAAATCATATGATCATCTCAATAGACGCAGAAAAAGCATTTAACAAAGTCCAACATCCATTCATGATCAAGACCCTCGCCAAAGTGGGTATAGAGGGAACATTCCTGAATGTAATCAAAGCCATTTATGACAAACCCACAGCAAATATAATACTCAATGGGGAAATACTGAAAGACTTCTCACTCAAATCTGGAACAAGACAGGAATGCCCACTCTCACCACTGCTCTTCAACATAGTTTTGGACGTCCTAGCCACAGCAATTAGACAAACCAAAGAAATAAAAGGCATCCATATAGGAAGAGAAGAGATCAAACTGTCACTGTATGCAGATGACATGATACTATACACAGAAAACCCTAAGGACTCAACCCCAAAACTACTTGAACTGATTAACAAATTCAGCAAAGTAGCAGGCTATAAGATGAACATTCAGAAGTCAGTTGCATTTCTGTATACCAGCAATGAACTATTAGAAAAGGAATACAAAAATATGATACCTTTTAAAATTGCACCTCACAAAATCAAATACCTCGGAATACACCTGACCAAGGAGGTAAAGGACCTATATGCCGAGAACTATAAAACTTTAATCAAAGAAATCAAAGAAGATGTAAAGAAATGGAACGATATTCCATGTTCCTGGATTGGGAAAATCACTATTGTAAAAATGGCCATACTACCCAAAGCAATCTACAGATTCAATGCAATCCCTATCAAATTACCCAGGACATTTTTCACAGAACTAGAACAAACAATCCAAACATTTATAGGGAACCACAAAAGACCCAGAATCGCCAAAGCAATCCTGAGAAACAAAAACCAAGCAGGAGGCATCACTCTCCCAGACTTCAAGAAATACTACAGAGCCACAGTCATCAAAACAGTGTGGTACTGGTATCAAAACAGACAGACCAATGGAACAGAATAGAGAATCCGGAAATAAACCCTGACACCTATGGTCAATTAATCTTTGACAAGGGAGGCAAGAACATCAAATGGGAAAAAGAAAGTCTATTCAGAAAGCATTGCTGGGAAACCTGGACAGCTGCATGCAAAGCAATGAGACTAGAACACACCCTCACACCATGCACAAAAATAAACTCAAAATGGATGAAAGACTTAAATATACGACAGGACACCATCAAACTCCTAGAAGAAAACAGAGGCAAAACACTCTCTGATATCTACATCATGAATATTTTCTCAGGTCAGTCTCCCAAAGCAATAGAAATTAGAGCAAAAATAAACCCATGGGACCTCATCAAACTGAAAAGCTTTTGCACAGCAAAGGAAACCAAAAAGAAAACAAAAAGACAACTTTCAGAATGGGAGAAAACAGTTTCAAATGATGCAACCGACAAGGGCTTAATCTCTAGAATATATAAACAACTTATACAACCCAGCAGCAAAAAAGCCAATCAATCAATGGAAAAACGGGCAAAAGACCTGAATAGACTGTTCTCCAAAGAAGATATACAGATGGCCAACAAACACATGAAAAAATGCTCAACATCGCTGATTATAAGAGAAATGCAAATCAAAACTACCATGAGATATCACCTCACACCAGTCAGAATGGCCATCATTCATAAATCCACAAATAACAAGTGCAGGAGGGGGTGTGGAGAAAAGGGAACCCTCCTACACTGTTGGTGGGAATGTAAACTGGTACAGCCACTATGGAGAACAGTTTGGAGATACCTTAGAAATCTATACATAGAACTTCCATATGACCCTGCAATCCCACTCTTGGGCATCTATCTGGACAAAACTCTACTTAAAAGAGACACGTGCACCCGCATGTTCATTGCAGCACTATTCACAAGAGCCAGGACATGGAAACAACACAAATGTCCATCAAGAGATGATTGGATTGGTAAGAAGTGGTATATATACACAACGGAATACTACTGAGCCATAAAAAAGAATGACATCATGCCATTTGCAGCAACATGGATGGAGCTAGAGAATCTCATCCTGAGTGAAATGAGCCAGAAAGACAAAGACAAATACCATATGATATCACTTATAACTGGAATTTAATATCCTGCACAAAAGCACATCTCCTTAGAAAAGAAAATCATGGACTTGGAGAAAAGACTTGTGGCTGCCTGATGGGAGGGGGAGGGAGTGGGAGGGATCGGGAGCATGGGCTTATCAGACACAACTTAGAATAGATTTACAAAGAGATCCTGCTGAATAGCATTGAGAACTTTGTCTAGATACTAATGTTGCAACAGAAGAAAGGCTGGGGGAAAAATGTAATTGTAATGTATACATGTAAGGATAACCTGACCCCCTTGCTGTACAGTGGGAAAATAAAAAAAAAATCTCAAATGCAAAGAAAAAAGGGATAAAAAGGTGTAATAGAATAAGTATTGTGAGACAATTATAACAAGTATAACATACACAAAATAGAATTACCAGAAGGAGAAGAAACAGAAAAGAATGAAAGAGAAAAAAAGATTAATAACAGATACCATAATATAGATCCAGGAAGCTCATATAATTCAAAGAAGGATAAATACCAAAATATATACACCAATTCGTATCATAATAAAACTGCAGAAATTTGAAGACAAAGAGAAATCTTGAAAGAGGTCAGATATTTAAAAAAAAAAACGCCAAAATTTATAGAAGAGCTAAGCATTATGTCTGACTTCTGACTTCTATTTAGAAATCATGAAAACAAGAAGAGACTGAAGTGAAATATTTAAGTTGTTGAAAGGAAAAAATAAAAAACTTCAGCATAACATTCTCTACCCAGAGTAATTATCTTTCAGAAGTTAAGAGAGAAATAAAATCTCTCTCAGACAAATAAAAGCTGAGGAATTTGCCTTGCAAGAAACATGTAAAGGAGTTTTTTTGTTCATTTGTTTTGGTTTGTTTTTTTTAGAGAAAAATAAAATGATTTAGGTCAGTAACTTGGATATACTAAGCAAAGAGTAGGGAAGGAAAAAAATAAAGGTAAAATAGTATATTTCATTTTTTCTTGTTCTCAATCTGATGACAGTTTAATGTAATAATAATAATAACAATGGATTGTGTGGTTATAGTAAATTATAAGTAAATGCATGACTTTTTTTTTCTTTTTTTGGCCACCCTGGCACATGGAGTTCCTGGGCCAGGCATCATGTCCTACAGTTGCAACATATACAACAGCTACAGGAACACTTTAACCCACTGTGATGGTTTTGGGATTAAATCTTCCTCTTGGCACTGCAGGGATGCCTCTGATGCCATTGCACCACAGTGGAAACTCCAATTCATTTTTTAATTCAGTGAATTTTATTATATTTGTGGTTGTGCAACCATCATCACAACCTAATTTTAGAACATTTCCATCCCAAATCCCCAGTCCATCACTTCCCTTTCCAAACTGTCTCCTTTGGTAAATAAGTTTTTCAAAGTCTGTGAGTCTGTTTCCATTCAGCAAATAAAGAATTTGTGTATTTTTTAGATTCCACATATAAATGATAGAATATGATGCTTATGTCTCACTGTCTGACTAACTTCACTTAGCATGATAATTTCTAGGTCCATCCATGTTGCTGCAAATGCCATTATTTCATTGCTTTATATGTCTGAGTAATATTCCATTGCATATACGTACCACATCTTCTTCATCCACTCCTGTGTTAATGGACATTTAGGTTGCTTCCATGACTTGACTATTGTAGATATTGCTGCAATGAACATTGGGGTACATGTATCTTTTTGGGTCATGATTTTCATCAGCATCTTATAATTTTCAGAGTACAGATCTTTTGTCTCTTTAGGCAGGTTTATTTCTAGGTATTTTATTCTTTTTGACATGATGGTAAATTATTTCCCTAATTTCTCTTTCTGATCTTTCATTGTTAGTACAAAGAAATGCAGTCAATTTTGGTGTATTAATTTTGTATCCTGCAACTTTACCAAATTCATCGATGAGCTCTAACAGTTTTCTGGTAAGATCTTAGGATTTTCTAGGTATAGTATCATGTCATCTGCAATTATTGATAGTTTTGCTTCCTCCTTTCCAATTTGGATTCCTTTTATTTCTTTTTCTTCTCTGATTGTTGTGGCTAGGACTTCCAAAACTGTTGAATAGTATTGGCAGGAGTGGACATCCTTGATTTGTTCCTGATCTTAGCAGGGATTCTTTCAGCTCTTCACCATTGAGAATGATGTTAGCTGTGAGTTTGTCATATATGGCCTTTATGATGTTGAGGTAGGTTCCCTCTATGACCACTTTCTGGTTTCTGGAGGGTTTTTATCAGAAATGGGTACTGAATTTTGTCAAAAGCTTCTTCTGCATTTATTGAGAGGATAATATGGTTTTTATTCTTCAGTTTTTTGATGTTGTGTATTGATTTGCAGATAGTGAAAAATCCTTGCATCCCTGGGATAAATCCCATTTGATCATAGTGTACAGCCTTTTAATGTATAGCTGGATTTGGTTTACTAGTATTTTGTTGAGGATTTTTGAATCTTTGTTCATCATTGATATTAGTCTGAAATTTTTTGGGGGGTTATCTTTTCCTGGTTTTGGTATCAGGGTGATGGTAGCTTTGTAGAATGAGTTTGGGAGTGTTCTTTCCTCTGCAAATTTTTGAGATGTTTCAGAAGGATAGGTGTTAACTCCTCTCTAATTTTTTGATAGAATTCTCCTGTGAAAGCCATCTGGTCCTGGAGTTTTGTTTGTTGGAAGGTCTTAAATCACAGTTTCAATTTCAGAACTTGTGATTGGTCCATTCATCTTTTCTGTATCAACTTGGTTTAGTTTTAGAAGATTGCACTTCTCTAAGAATTTGTCCATTTTTTTCCAGATTGTCCATTTTATTGGCATATAATTACTTGTAGTATTTTCTTATGATCTTTTGCATTTCTATGATGTCAAGTGTACCTGGAGCTTTCTATGGATCAATCAATAGAACAGCCTGCAGATGCCCAGCCTGGCTCTAGCTCACATCATCTTACCAGGTGCCTAGAAAGAAGAGAAGAGCCTTCCATGGAAAGATAAAGGGAGTTTCATGAGACCTCTTGAGAGACTATGCCCAGCGCTTGGCACCGTGGCTCTCCCTAAGAGCTCTGTTTTGGTATCTCCCATGCACACCTTGCAGGCACTTTATGCACATCCCAAAACTCAGGTCAGGCTGGGCTTCCAAATTGAATAGCTCAACCACAGAAACCAGGAAAGAGGACCCAAAAACAACAACCCAGGTGACAAATGGGGAGGAGGCCTGAAGAAACATTGCCCCATTCCAGATAGCCAGAGGGCATCCAGCACCTGAATGTGGAACTTTCTTCTTAGAACTGCTTTTGCTGCATCCCATAGGTTTTGAATTGTTGTATTTTTGTTGTCATTTGCTTCTAGTTATTTTTTTTTAATTATGTTTTTGATTTCCTCAGTGGTCCATTGGTTGTTTAGTAGCCTGATGTCTAGTCTCCATGTGTTGGTGTTTTTTGCATTTTTTTTCTTGTTGTTGATTTCCAGTCTTATAGTGTTGTGGTTGGAAAAGATGCTTGATATGATTTCAATTTTATTAAATTTACCAAGGCTTGATTTGTGGCCCAGAATGTGATCTCTCCTAGAGAATATTCCATGTACACTTGATAATATTCAGTGTATTCTGCTGCTTTGGGATGGAATGTTCTATAAATATTAAGTCCATCTGGTCTAATGTGTCTTTTAATGCCTGGGTTTCCTTGTCGATTTTCTGTCTGTATGATCTGTCCATTGCTGTAAGCAGGGTGTTAAAGTCCTGCACTATTATCGATTTCTCCTTTTAAGGCTGCTAGCTGTTGTCTTATATATTGAGATGATCTTATTTGGGTGCATATATATTTACAATTGTTATATCTTTTTCCTGGATTGATCCTTTTATCATTATGTAATGTTCTTCTTTGTCTCTTATAACATTCTTTATTTTAAAGTCTGTTTTGTCTGATATGGGTACTCCTACTCCAGCTTTCTTTTGGTTTCCATTGGCATGGCATATTTTCTTCTATGCTCACTTAAAGTTTGTGTGTGTCCCTAGAACTGAAGTGGGTCTCTTGAAGACAGCATCTCTATAGGTCTTGTTTTTGTATCCATTCAGCCCATCTATGTCTTTTGGTTTGGGGCATTTAGTCCATTTACATTTAAGGTAATTATTGATATATGTGTTTTATTGTCATTCTGGTAATTGTTTTGGATTTGTTTTTGTTGGTCTTTTTTCTTCCTTTCCTCTCTTATTCTCTTCTCTTGTTGTTTTCTAACTATCTTTAGTGTCGTGTTTGGGCTGCTTTTTCTTATTTGTGTGTGAACCTATAGTAGATTTTGGGTTTGCAGTAACCACAAAGTTTTGATATAGGAGTCTATATATATATATATACATGATTGTTTTAAGTTGCTGGTCTCTTAATTGCAAATATGTCTTCAGTATCCTGCATTTGTACCCTCCTGTTCTCATGATTTCTGGTTTTGGTAGCATATTTCCATGTGGATGATTTCCTAACTTTACTATGTGTATGTCTTTACTGGTGAGTCTTATCATTTGTAATATTTTTGTTTCTAGTTGTGGCCTTTTCCACCTAAAGAAGTTCCTTTATTTTTTTTGTCTTTTGTCCTTTTAGGGCCACACCATGGCATATGGAGGTTCCCAGGCTAGGGGGCTAATCAGAGCTGTAGCTGCTGGCCTACAACAAAAGCCATAGCAACACCAGATCCAAACCCTGTCTGAGAACTACACCACTGCTCATGGCAATGCTGGATCCTTAACCCACTGAGCGAGGCCAGGGATCCAAACCTTAATCTCATGGTTCTTAGTTGGATTCATTTCTGCTGTACCACAATGGGAACTCCAAGAAGTTCCTTTAGAATTTGTTGTAAAGCTGGTTTAGTAGGTGCTGAATTCTCCTAGCTTTTGCTTGTCTATAAAGTTTTTGATTTCTCCTTCAAATATGAATGAGAGCCTTGATGGGTGGAGTAATCTTGGTTGGAGGTTTTTTCCTTTCATCACTTTAAGTGTATCATGTTATCCCCTTCTGACCTGCAGTGTTTCTGCTGAAAAATCAGCCTGTGGCCCATCTATGTTATTCAACAATTCATTTTATAAGAGATAAGAGGGAGGACTTGTGAATACTTTAAACCTTTGAGGTGATATAAAGAAATTTAGGGTAAAATTGGGTTAGTTGTAATATGTATTGCAAAATGTAGAGTAGACACTAAAAAACTTTAAAAAATGTAATTGATATGCTAGGAGAGGAGAATAGAATTATATAAACTGCTCAGTTAATATTGGAGCAGGCAGAAAAAAGAATATAAGAGAAAAACAAGGGCAATAATTAGAAAACAGTGACAAATATGATAGACATTAATACAACTATATCAATAATCACTTTAAACATCAATATTCTGAATATACCAATTAGTAGACAGAGTATCAGAGTGGATAAAAAAATTAAGGCTTAATTATGTGTTGTCAACAAGACACCCATTTTAATATAAAGACACCAATAGATGAAATGTAAAGTGATAGGGAAATACATAACATGCTAACACTAATCAGAAAAAAGCTGGAGTAGCTATATTAATTTCGGACAAAGTAAGGACAATTACCAGGAATAAGAAGAGTCATTACACCATGATTAAAAGGTTGATTCACCAAGGAGACATCACAGTTTTTGGCGTTTTTATTTCTAACAACAGTTTCAAAATACATGAAGCAAAACTGATAGAATTATTATTTCATTTTCCTCTTTTTTTCATTTCCCTTGGAATACTGATGTTTTGATACTGATTATTAAGAACTCATTCATAGCTAAGGATGTTAACCATTTGTCATGCATTGCAAATGAAATACCATTTTTTTGCTATCAGTTTAATATCTTATTTTGTATTTGGTTGTGCTTTAAAATATACTCATGTTGTGTTTTTCTTTTAAATCAGGCACACCTATTACTGAACACAAGTCATGACCAAAATGGTGAGATCAAACAAACCAAAATGTCAGAGTTTGCAGCAGAGAAAAGTTTATCATAGGGCCATGCAAGGAGATGGGTGGCTCATGCCCCCAAATCTTCAAACTCCTCTGAGGGTTTCAGAAAAATGTTTTTAAAGGCCAGGTAGGGAGGAGTTTGATTAGTTGCTGCACACTTCTTGGTGTTCGAATCCTTTGTTCTTGTAGCTGTCCACATAGGTAAGGTCACAATGTTCCTGTAAACCTCTTATGACACAAATATTATTCTCTGTTATGCAACTTTTTGTCTGTATATGAATCGATGCTTAAAGATCAGATCTTTGAGAATAGGCTATCCTGTACATTTCAGGCCTTAGGCAACATTCTTTTACAAGAGGCACAGGGCCTGTATGACTAAGCATAGGCAACAAAGCACAAGAGTTAAAATAAAAGGAACAGATCTAATATATGGAGTCAGATTTGTTCTTCCTTATTACAGATATAATAGACATTTTTAGACTACTCCATCCAACAGCAGCAGAATACACAATCTCCTCAAGCTTATACAGAACATTCACCAAGATAGACTATACTGTTGGACATAAAACACACCTTAACAAATTAAAAAAAAAAAACCCAACAATAAAGGAGTTCCTCCTGTGTTGAAACTGGATCAGTGGTGTCTTGGGAGCACTGGGATGAGAGTTTGATCCCCAGCCTGGCACAGTGGATTCAGGATCCAGTGTTGCCACAGTTGTGGCTTAGGTTGCAACTGTGGCTCAGATCTGTTCTCTGGCCTGGGAACTGCATATGCCATGAGGGGCAGCCAAAGCAGAGAAAACAAAACAAAACTATAAAAACACCTTGACAAAATAAGTGTATTATCTTTTCCCAACACTCTCAATTGAGGGGTCTAGGCACTGAGTACCATTCATACGTGATGTCAGAAGACTGAAAACCAGGCAACATGTGCTTCCTGCAAAAAGGTCACAACACAGTCTATAGTCCTATCAACAGGACTGAACCTCAATCTGATGGAGCCTCTGGACTCAGCTGCTAGTTTGCATAAAATAAAGCAGGGAAACACACTGAACTGCACAATGAGTCTGAAATCCAAGCCAAAGGGAGTGCTACAGGTGAAAGAGCCCATATTCTCAATTCTTCAATAGGTAACTTTTAAAAAAAAGAATTAATAAAAATAAAGAAAGGAAGGAATGGTTGGAGTCATGATTTCTAGATTGAAAGAGAATTAAATAGTGGCTACATGGTTGAAACCATGAAGAAAATGCAAGGAAATGCCTATTACAAAACTCAACACACTTATATTTAGAGGGAGGGAGGGAGGGAGGGGCTCTGGCTTGGATGAGGCATGAAGAAAGCCTTTTGGGATTACTGCAAAGTTCTGGTCTTGACCTGGGTGGTTGTAAATAGGACATTTGCCTTATAATCATAATTCATTAAGCTCAACATGTGTTTTGGGCTAGTTTCCTGTTTAACCTTAAAATAAAAAAGATAAATAATAAATTAACATATACATAAATCCAAGTGAAAACAGTTAATGGATGTCTGATGGAACTTAAGGGAAGAAGGTGCATGCCGAGGAAGAGATGCGATCTACCACTCCCGTCTTTTCTTCATAGACTCTGCCCCCTCTGGCCATCAGCAGGCATGGCGCCATATGCCCCAGCTTGTCTGACTGTCCAGGTCTCACGTTAACTCTTACTGTCACCCCTGGACAGATGGTAAGAGAGAGAATCTGGTTGAGGTTAGCCAGTCAGCACTGTGTTTCTCCCTGGATTAGTGTCCAGCAGCTGAGCAGAGGATGGAGGCCAGGTATACTATGCCTCCTCCTTCTAAACTGTCTGTTGGGCAAAGTCCAGGAGAAAGGAGGGTAGTTCTGGTCCTTTCCAGTGTGGCTTGTGTCTCATATTGAATATGTTTTATGATCTTCTCTTCTGAGATTCTGGCTTTTTTCTCCATATTGCTGAATTATTATTCTTCTCTATTTTTTTAAAAATGATTTTTATTTTTTCCATCATAACTAGTTTACAATGTTCTGTCAATTTTCTACCATACAGCAAGGCGACCCAATCACATATACATTCTTTTTATCACATTGTCATGCTCCATCATAAGTGATTAGATGTAGTTCTCAGTTCTATACAGCAGTATTTTTCTCTATTTTTTTGTCTTATTATTTGTGCATGAGAATTGCCAATCTAAAAACCATCCAGTCATAAATCTGAGGATCTCTGGGTCAATCTGAGAAACCCTCTTCTCTTATCCTTTATTCTGTGTTTACTGTCCAAACACTCAGTTATACTAATTATCACTTAGGGCATACCATTCTCTTTAAAAAAAAATAGGAGCTACCTGGTGGTTCAGGAGTTGAGGACTCAGCATTGTCACTGCTGTGGCTCAGATCAATGCCATGGTGTGAGTTCCATCCCTGGTCTGGGAACCTCTGCATGTTGCAGGTGCAGCCAGGGAAAAAAAAGACAAATTAAAAACTACTCTCAATTTCACTTGTCTTGGAGCTGCCATATCTTCAATGAGCTAGCATTTCAGGATTGAATTCTCTGCAGAAGCCTCATCTAGTTGAACCTCCCAGTCCTGGAAATTATCCTTTCTTTTGTGGTCAATTTAAGACTGTCTGTATCCTTGCACTTGAGGATGAGTATTTTTCACATAGCTGCAATAAATTTAAATTTATGTTTCCTTTCTTTTTTCTTCTTTTTTTTTGGCTGCACCTGAGATATGCAGAAGTTCCTGGGCCAGGGATCTGACCTGCACCACAGTAGTGACATGGAATGCTGGCACTGGAATATTTTAAACTCATCAGATGATCACAATGGAAAGACAAGTTTTGAGACTTATTCATGGAAAGCTGCATTTTTAAATAAGAAACAAATGAGGTGTTTTAAGAAATTACTGAAGCCAAAGTCCAAACTCAGACCAATGAGAACCTACAGATTGTCTGGGAAGGCTGGTTGTGGATTTTTCAAATCTTCTCATGCCAATAGAGGTGAAATCCTGGAATTCAAAACAGGAGGCTTGGCACCCAGGAGCTCCTTGGTAGGCCAAGAGAAACTGATCTATGGGGGAGGGGTGGAGGCCCAAACAGCTGACCATATCCTTCAGTCTATGGCACATGTACCATCAGTATTCTCTGCACAGAAGAGGAGACTTCATTCAATTGTGACTTTCATTCATTCAATTCCTTTCTTAAAAAAATTCCAGAGAAGAAGACTACCTTGCTCAGTCAATATCCATAATACCTGCCAGGGGAAATCTTTTCATAACCTTTGTTCACCTTCAGGTACTGGCTTTTGTAGTGGTTACCTTCAGATCATCACAAGTCCCTGTCCATCAGCTGTGGATCACCTAAGACTGTTCTCTCAGAAGGGACCAGGGTCATAACAGTTTTTCTTAGAGGCCATGAGAAACCCTACGATTGGCATTATCTAGTAAGATGATAAAAATATTAGTGTTGGATGAATCCATGTGAATAATGAAATGCAACTCTGGAACTTTCTAGATGAAAGTGTTATATATTGAAAAGAGTCAGAAATGTCTGGGTTTGAACCCCAGCTAGCTTTTACCAGTCGACTTTGTGCAATTTACATCATCTCTCTTGATCTCATCTGTAAAATAAAAAAAAGAATGCTTGCTTCCGTGCTTGTCTTGAAGACTAATTAACATAGCCTACCTAAGACCCTGGCACAAAACGAGGCCTTCATAATATTAGTTTCCAGTGTGGACTCAGGCACTTCATCCTCCTGCCTCTTTGTCCAACGCGACACCGCACAGTGAGGGCTCTTCAATCAGCAATCAGTTCTGCTTCAAATGGAGCACAAGCTGGTTGGATCTGGGCACCCAGGAGCCTTTCATCAATCTCAGGTCTCTTATGTAACCCATGCACATGATCAGAAATCCTATACTTTAAACCTGAATCATCAATCTCAGTGCTAATGGAATATAGAAAAACGTTTTTCCCTGGAAGATCACTAAAAGGTCACAGTCTTGTTTTCCCCTGATAGATTTTCTGTCATATTATATAGTAATGTTCAGTTAGGTGATGAGATTACTGTCCTCCTGAGAATAACAGGCATCTCTGTAGCTATTTTCCAAACTCTCCAACTGAGTTGTGAGTTTCTTTCTCTTGAGATGACTTTTCAACTACTGGCATCTAATTTTTAATTAGTTTTACTTTTTAGACCATGGATACGTGAGATTAACCTGACCATATTCTTCAGTCTATTGCACGCTTACCATCAGTCTTCTCTACAAAGTCCTATTTGTGTGACTATCATTCGTTCATTATTTTTTTTTAAAAAAAATTCATTCTTCCATGGTACAATGTAAGGTCTATGATGTCCTGTTTATCACATCACCTAGAATTGTGTAATGCCTATATTGAAGAATCAATAAGATGTAACAAATTGTGAGGACATATTATATAGTTGCACTGTTTTTTAACCAGTTTATACATTTTATATTTTACTTATTTTCAGAGGGTGTATTATTTTTGTTATTCTTACCAGTTAAGTTATTCTTTTTATTATGCTATATAAAATATTTAATGGTATATAAGGCTTTCTTCTTTATAAGTTTTAGTTGCATAATATACACAATTTTAATACAATGCTAATTTTTAAAGAAAAATTGAAAGGTAATAGGTAATACTAAATAGTAAAGATGAAAGCCATACAAAATGGGATAAAGTATAGAATAAATTTCCTATTTGTCTCAGCATATTTTCCATTCCACTTCTCCAGAGGGAGTCACTTAATCTCTTTCTTAAGATCCATGATATAATAGTCTGTATGAATGTAATTGTGTTTAAATATATGTATTTTATTCCGTAAAAAAAAATAAAATTTCAAAAAAAATTCATTCATTCTTTATGTGAGTTATTACTTTTCTCCTTCATGCATCATACCTAATCTCATTCTACTCCCCACCCTGACTTCACAGCTGAATCTTCACACGCTGTATCTAAAGTCCAAACCATTTTTATGCATTAGTGTAAAAATATGTGATATATTATGCACGTGGTTAATGCAAATAATGTTTTTTATTAATTGCACACATGTTGATATATGTAAACCTAATTTTAGCTGAGCCCTCCACCATGTACATGCACACCCTCATTGATTTCTTTAAGGAAGACTGCCCAGATTACCTCCATCGGCTTGCTCTAATGACCAGGGCTGAATGTCCCTGTATCAGTCTCTGTGTGCCCACCACTGACACTTTCTTCAGGGTACATGCCCCAGAGGAAGATTTCTAGGCCAGAAGAAATGCACATACTAATCTTAGCTGACTGCTCTCCAGCATGGCTCCACCAGTTTTCAGTTCCCAAAGTAAACAAAGATGCCCATTTCCCCCAAATCTCCAATAGCATTTAACACTATCAAATGTTAATATTCTTTTTTTGAGAAAGGCCTGTATTGCTATGAACTTCCCTCTAAGAACCGCTTTTGTGGCATCCCATAGATTTGAATGGTTGTGTTTTCATTGTCATTTGTCTTGAGATATTTTTTCATTTTCCTTCTGATTTCCTCATTGACCCACTGGTTTTTTTTTTTTTTTTTTTAGCAGCCTATGGTTTAGTCTCCATATAGTCAGTTTTTTTCTCATTTCTTTTCCTGCAGTTGATGTCTAGGTTCATGCCATTATGGTCAGAGAAAATGCTTGAAATAACTTCTATACTCTTAACTTTGTTGAGGCTAGTTTCGTGTCCCAGTATGTGGTCAATCCTTGAGAATGTTCCACACACACTTGAAATGAATGTATACATATATACTTTTGGAGGTAATGTTCTAAAAATATCAATTAATTATAACTGTTCTATAGTGTAATTTAGGGTGGCTGTTGCCATATTGATTTTCTGTCTAGAGGATCTGTCCATTGATGTGAGTGGGGTGTTAAAATCTGTTATTATTGTATTCCCCAATTTCTTCTTTTATATCTGTTAGTATTTGTTGTATGTATTTGTATGCTCCTGTATTAGGGGCATATATATTGACAAGCATGATATCCACTTGAGGGTTTTTTTTTAATTAAGGGGATTTTCTTTTAAACATGACAGATTGAGCTTACATTCAAAATTCCATCGAAATCAGAATAAAGAGGAAAAATACAGCACAAAGCAAATAATACACAAATACACAAAGCAAATAAGGTGACATCAATTAATAGATGTTAGAAACTTTTAAAAGTGGCAAAGTAGAAGGTGTCAGAGCCCCAACCCAGAGAAAGCTAAGTGCTTATTAGGAGTAAAGCCAATGAATATAACAGAAGATATTGCATGAAATAACAGAAGATATTCCATGAAATAAAAACAGGATGCTTTTAATGCACATCCAGAGGACAAACATTCTCAGCAACTGAAATATGATGGGGAAAACAATATGTTAATTAAAAGATGAAGTGGAATTTCTCTACAAGAATGTAGAACAAAACAACAAACAGATAAACTATGAGCTCCAAAAAATGAGAACACACAAAAAGGACAGAAGGATAGCAATAAAATAATACTAGAATTTTCATAATTTTGGGGCTTGCGTCTCCAGATTGAAAGGTCCAACTGAACACTTGACAAGAATGCAGGAAAAGAAATCATAAGAAACTAACCATCAACATTTCAGAAGACAATATGGACACAAAATGATGAGTATAGATGATGTCATTATAATTACCTCGGACAATAAACAATGCCTCCACCTCCCTAATGTAAAATGATTTCTAAACCAGACTTCTAAACAAGCTGGTCAATTCATCTCACATATGGATAGAATGAAGATATTTTCAGAAAGTAAGGTCTCAAAATGTTATTTCCACATACTCTCTTTCATAAGGATTTGTTCTAAAATGTAGCAGTAACAGAAGAAGGAGTAAGCTATGAGATCTAAAAAACAAAAAATGAAAAACCTTCACTAATTCAGAAAGTAAGCAGAAAGGATTTTTAGTATGATGATAAGACTAGGATGACAATTGGACGAGAGGATATCTAAATCAGATTGACGATGACATGGGAAAATGGGAAATTAGTGGTTTGGAAGTACTGGGAGATTTACTTTTTTTTTTTTTAACCAGAGAACAAAATACTTATTTGATATATTAAATTCATTGACAAGAATATTATGAACAACATTAGAGGACTAAAGATAAAAATATAGGAATTTCTGTTGTGGCGCAGTGGAGATGAATCCGATCAGTAATCATGGTTTTGGGGTTTGATCCCTGGCATCTCTCAGTGGATTAAGGATCCACCATTGACGTGAGCTGTGGTGTAGGTCACAGACGCCTCAGATCTGCCATTGCTGTGGCTGTGGTATAGGCCAGCAGTTGTAGCTCTGATTAGACCCCTAGCCTGCGAACCTCCATATGCCAAGGGTGCAGCCCTAAAAAGCAAACAAAACAAAACAAACCAAAAAAACCAAAAAACAAAACCTAGATGAAGCAGGAAAATTTCTTTTTCTTTTTTTTTTGGCCATGTCTGTGGCATGTAGAAGTTCCTAGGCCAGTGATCAAACCCAAGCTATAGATGTGACCTGGGCTTCTGTAGTAACAACGCTAGATCCTCAATCTACTTCACCAGAAGAGAACTCCTCAGTTTTCTTTTTCTTTTCCTTTTATTTTAATTTTTTAAATTCTTTTTACTGCCGCTCCTGTAGTATATGGAAGTTCCCTGGCTAGCGGTTCAGTTAGAGGTGGAGCTTCCAGCCACAGTAATGCAGGATCTGAACCACATCTGCAACCTGCACCACAGCTCATGCCAATGCTGAATCCTTAACCCACTGAGAGAGGCCAGGGATCAAACCCACATCCTTATAGATACTAGTTGGGTTCTTAACCTGCTTAGCCACAACAGAAACTACTATTTTTCTTTTTTAAATTTATCTTTTTTCATATTTTATTTAATTTATTTTAAAAATTCAAGTATAGTTCACTTCCAGTGTTGTGTTTTTTTCAGGTGTACAGTAAAGTGATTCAGTTACACATACATATATATAAATATTTTTCAGGTTCTTTTTTCTTATAGGTTATAACAAAATATTGGGTAGAGTCCCCTGTGCTATACAGTAGGTCTTTGTTGGTTACGTATTTTATACATAGTAGTAAGTATATGTTAATCCCAAACTCCTAATTTATCCCTCTCTCCTCTCCTTCCCAAAGCTTTGGTAAACATAAGTTTGTTTATATGTCTGTGGATCTATTTCTGTTAGGAAATTTTCTGGAAAAAAACTTAAAATACCAAATTTTGTGCCAGAAGAAAGAAAAAAAAAAGCAATAACAAATAAAAATATTAATATGGTAATCAAATTCTCTCTCCTTGTAGACTGAGACTGTATTACATAGGTAAATTCTACCAAACTCTCAAGAATACATAACTCCTACTTTACCCAATCTGTTTCAGAAAATGGAACTTGAGGATAAGCTTCCAAATTCATTACGTGAAGTCAGTTAATAAGCTTTGTATCAAAACAAAGCAAGCAAATTACAAGGAGGGAAAATGACAGACTGATTTCACGGGTGACTATACATTCAGAAATGAGAAACGGAATGTTAGCTGGTTACACTCAATAGCGTATTTTTAAATTAACAAAACAAAATGATTATAGCAAGTTTATCTCAGGAAAGCAAGGGCTTCTTCAGAAAAGATTCAAAAACAGATTATTTCATTATCAGAAAATCTTCCATTGCAATTTGCTACATGATTGCAGTAAAGAAAATCACTTGGTCTTCTTAAGATATCATCAAAAAGCATTTTAAAAAGTTTACACTGAAAACTTATAGAAAAAAAAGACTAAACAGAATAAATAAGAGAATATAGCAAAATTTCCAGATAGGAGATAAGTATACAAAAATGAATTTCATGCCTCTAAACTAGTAGTAACCTATTAATAATGTAATTTACAGTAAGATTCAATTCGTAATAGAACAAAAATCTGTAATATATTTAGGATAACCTAAAAAATTCATGAGAGCTAAAGATGCAAAATTACCCTAAGTATGGTTTTATTTTAATTAATCTTTTTATTTTGAGAGAACTGAATATTCACCTGATATTTTTTCCTCTATAGCTGAACCTGCAGCATGTGAAAGTTCCCAGGACAGGTGTTAAAACAGAGCTTCAGTTGCAGGCCTACGCCACAGCCAGGGCAACACCAGATCTGAGCCACATCTGTAATCTATACTGCAGCTTGTGACCTTGCATCCTCACAGAGACAATGTCAGGGCCTTAACACATTGATCTACCTTGGGAACTCCTCACATGCAATTTGTAAGAAATATTACAGAGAGATCCTATGTATCCTCTGCCCAATTTCCCCCAATGGTAACATCTAGAAAAGCTATGTTACATCATTGCAATCAGAAACTGATATAGTCCATCTACCTTATTCAGACTTCTGCAGTTTTACTCACTTATGTGTGTGTATATTTAGTTCTATGCAATTTTATCACATATGTAGGTTCACGTAACCACCAGCACAGTCAAAAACTGTCCCCTCACCACAGGGGTCATTCAAGTTGCTTTTGTACCCACACCCACTGGCCTCCTACTCTATACCCCATCCTTGATCCCTGGCACCCATAACACATTCTACATTTCTACAGTTTTCTCATTTAAACGATGAGATATAAATAGAACAATACAGTATGTAGACTTTTGGGATTGGCTTTTTAAGACAGTATAATTCCCCTGAGGTCTATCCAGGTAATTTTGTGTTTACTAATGTGTGGTTCCTTTTTATTGCTGAGTAGATGTCCATGGAATAGATTTATCATAGTTTATTTAACCATTTATCCACTGTAGGATGTTTTCTAGTTTTGGTCTTTGAAAATAAAGTTACTATGAACATGCATATAAGGTTTTCATGTGAGCATGAGTTTTTATTCCTCTGGGATACACGCCCAAGAGGAGAATTGTTGGATCATGTGGTAATCATATGTTTAGTTTCATAAGGAACTGCAGAAATATTTTCCAGGGTTGTGGTACCTTTTTACATTCCCACAGAAATAAGTGTTAGGTTTTAAAAATGAAATTACAGGGAATTCCCATTATGGCTTAGTAGGTTAAGAGCCTGACTAGTATCCATGAGGATGTGGGTTTGATCCCTGGCCTCACTCAGGGGGTTAAGGATCCAGTGTTACTGTGAGCTGTGGTGTAGGCTGCAGACATGACTTGGATTCCTCATTGCTGTGGTTGTGGTATAGGCTGGCAGATGCAGCTCCAATTCAGCCCCTAGCCAGGGAATGCCAGAGATGCAGCCCTAAAAGCAAAAATTAAAAATAAAAAAATAAAAGCACAATTAAGGGCATGTCATTAAAACTGCAAGCTGTATAAAAGGATAGAAATGTGAAAGTCTCTGGTAGCTCATTTTTAATGACTTGAGTGAATGCCTGCTGACAGTCACTTGACTGGATTCCTGAACAGTCTTACCCAAATGAGATCAGAGCATATCACTGGTAACTCTTCTACTCTGTAGCTTCTTATGTATATTTCCTTGTCTGTAAGCACATCTCCATCCCATTCTTTTGAAGGCTGCATAGCATTCTAGTTTGTGGATATGTCATCCTTTAGTTTCTAGTTAGTTCATCTAGTTTGTGGATATGCCATCCTCCCAATCATTATATACAGATTAGATAAACAATAAGGTCCCAGTGAATAGGAAAGGGAACTATATACAAGATCCAGTGATAAACCATAATTGAAAAGAGTAAGAAAAATAATGTATATAGGTATAACTGAATCACTTTGCTGTACAGTAGAAATTAATGCAATATTGCAAAGCAGCTATACTTCATTTAAAAATGTAAATGTCTATGTGGCACACTGGCATAATTTATCCTGTAGGATAAATTATGAAATTATTGTATTTAACAGGATGCTAATTAAAACTTTGTGTGATACTCCCAAACTTCTCTTCTAAACAGTTGCACCCACTTATACTCCTCAGAACGCTATATTGGAATACATCTTTTTCTAAAACCCCATCCCCCAGACATTGGACTTCATCAGAATTCTTAGTCTTCACTGATTTGGTGGGATAAATGTGGAATCTCAACTTCAAGTCAGCTTTGAGAGATCATGTTTTGAAGTCTTCTCTTCTCCAATCATATAGGTAAAATTTACATAGAAGTAAAACTCTAAAAATAACCATACTGGGTGGCTGAGAAACCTAGAAAAGCAGAAGCTGGAGAGCCCATAGAATCCTCTGGCTCTTGAGGAAATTGGGGAGTTAGAATCTTCCAGAAAGCATGATGCTATTTTTTTTTTTTACAGCCACACCTGTAACATATAGAAGTTCCCAGGGCCAGGGATCCAATCAGAGCTGCAGCTGTGATTTATGCCACAGACAAGGCAACACCAGATCCTTAACCCAATGAGTGAGGCCAGGGATCAAGCTGAAACTGACAGTACTTGTGGCTTGAACCTAACCAAGACCCAGACTGGGACTTGAACGCATCTTTTTTTTTTTTCTTTTCAGAGTTGCACCCTTGGCATATGGAGGTTCCCAGGCTAGGGGTCGAATTGCAGCTACAGCTGGTGGGCTATGCCACAGGCACTGCAACGCTAGATCTGAGCCACATCTGCCACCTACACTACAGCTCATGACAATGCTGGATGCTTAACCCACTGAGCAAGGCCAGGAAATATACACACAACCTCCTGGTTCCTAGTTAGATTTGTTTCCGCTGCGCCACAACAGGAATTCTGAACCCACTGTTTTTAGATTAGAATCATTCAGTGTCTGGACTTACTGAGGTTCAGGTTCTTTGTAACTCAGCACAGAAGGAATTCAGCCAGAGACAAAGTGATAGGCAAGAAATAGATTTATTAAAATAGGACACTTTTGTGCAAGATGCAAGCAGGCAGGAGGCTCTGGCCCAAGGATCAGGTGGGGTACAGTTTTATAATCCAAAGGGAATGGGGGTGGTAAAATACTGCTTCTTCCTCTTTCTTCTAGTAGTAGCTCATCCTTGGTATCCAGTAAGACAGTATTTGATCCTATAAGGTCAAGGTGCTTATTGAAATCAGCAGAAGGGTGATCCTTAAACTCCTGCCCTAGGTCTGAACCTGAATGCAGGCCTCACACCATCCCCCATCCAGTGACTGGAGGCACATCTCGAGCCTCCACTAGTCAAGCAAGCCTGCCTCATTGTTCTTATGGCATTCTTGTCAATTATTAACCTACAGTGGCTTTCCAAATTTTCTCTCTCTATATATACTGGGACTTCTACAACAACCTGTGTAACTATCCTACTCCATCCCTGTCAAAATTGCATCCTCACAGAGACTTGTCGTTAACCCACTGAGCCACCATGGGAACTCCTCTTTTTTTTTTTTTTTTGGAAGCACCAGCTGCATGTGGAAGTTCCCCAGCCAGGGAGGAACCCAAGCCCCAGCTGCAACCTGAGCCATAGAGGCGACAATTCCAGATCCTTAACCTGCTGTGCCACTAGGGAACTCCAGGATGCTATCATTTCTAACACTTCTCAAAAACAACCAAAGAGGTTATTTGTATCAGCAGTCAAATTTCAATTAGAAGAAGAACCATGCTGCGTGTATGTGTGTGTGTGAGAAAGAGAGATTATGTAAGATCAAATGCTAGGAGCTAAACAGCATTTGCCAGTCTGATGCCTTTGCATGTGAGTCTGAGTTCTGCTGGACAGGCCGTCAGGAAAGGAAGATGCATGTGTAGTCAGGGAGAGAGAACCAGCTAGAACTTACAAGCCTTGCTGGAGTCTCAAAAGAGGGACTGAAATCCCAACGGACCTTGTTCCCTTTGAAATTGGTGCTGTGGGTGTCCTGCAGTAGCCAGGATGCTTGGTTATGGAATGGGAGTTGAAGTTGAGGGGGGTTCAGGGGAAAGTGGGGTCCAGCCTCTGCTCCACATGGAGAGAGGAGAGCTCCAAATTGGCTCTTGTTTCATTCCCTCCTTCCAAATCTCCACCAAGTCTCCTCACCCTAACCAGAAAAACACAGTGAAGGAGATTCTAGAAAATACAGTTTGACTTTGTCAAGTAAACATGTTAAAAGCCACTATAATATGTGAGAGCTGGAATATGAGGAAAACTTCTCCATCATGCCATCACTTTGAAAGTTTAGGAGAACGAAATTTCATGTAAATGCAGTAACGGGATAGGATTGAAACCATACAGATTATATAGAAAAAAAATCAAAAGCTTATCAGAAAGACATTTTGATAAAAGGATTAAAAATATACAAGCAGATGAAATCTATATCCCAATATTTTAAAATAATTCATCAAAAATAATACAAAAGATGAAAGGGCATAAGTTTAGTGATAGAGCTCAGGGGAAAAAATTTAAAAACCAATTTCATAGGAGTTCCCTTGTGACACAGAGGGTTAAGGATCTGGCATTGTGTCACTGCTGTGTTGTGGGACCTCTGACCCAGGAAATTTTATATGCTGTGAGAACAGCAAAAAAAAAAAAAAAGAAAGAAACCTATTTTATGAATAAACACAGAACAAATAACAGGTTACATCTTAAGAGAAATGGCAAAAGAGGATAATTCAAACATTTTTAAAAAGATATGTAAAAGAATTGAGTGAAAGTTATAATGGAAAAGACCATGAAAAAAGCAAACAAGAGGATCAAAGAAGAAAAAACAAAACAAGGGAATAAAACAAATACTAAGAACTGTATGTAAAAAATATTTTAAAAACAAGATTTAAAATTATATAATGAAAGGATGTACATTCTACCTGGGAAAGCCAACCCAGAACAACAACCAAAAAGGCACATAGATAAGGTATTGGACTTTAAGGAAAAAGACACACCCTTTGGCTAAAACAGAAAGAAAATCAGAGTATCATCAGATTTTCAATATCAGCATCTATCAAGAAGAAAAGGAATGATATATTTAAATATACTCAATTTTGTTTTAAGATAAGGAGGATTTATTTTGTTTTGATTTGGTTTATTTTTGTCATGTGGAATTTCCTGGGCCAGGGGGGCTGAACCTGTGCTGCAGTTGCAGTAACACTGGATCCTTAACCTGCTGCACCGCAGGGGAACTTCCAAAGATACTCAATCTTTTTCAAAAAATGAGCCAACAATTGTATTTCCAAAATGACTTTCAGATATAAAGGGAACAAACTGTCATCAATGTAAATACTTAAGGACTATTTTCTATGAGTCCTTTTCTTAGGAATGTACTGGAGAATGATCTTTAGAAATAAATGTTACGGGAGAGATAATAGGCATAAGTACTGGTGGTTTATTATTTTAGTTCTGCAGAACTAAAATTAGCATGAGATTCAAGGGAGCAAGTATAGCATGTAATAGATATAGGCTTTGACAATGTACAGACAATAGAACTTTTTAAAAGGAAGAGAAAATGGAAAAACATATGCAAATTTTTAAAAATGTTTTTAAGTGATCATGTTGGTGATGGCATTAGTATCTTCTGAATATTCTTTCTGAGTACACATGTGTTATTCTAATTTGATTATCCCTAGTGCTTTTGAGAACCAAGTTTCATAGAAGCTACAAATGTAAGATAGAAAATCTTAAGTAAACACTCTGTAATCTTGAATTCAAACTCGAGGCATTTTATCAGATATATATATATATATAGAGAGAGAGAGAGATAGACAGATACATAATAGATATCCTGAGTATGTCCATTGAAGAAGCCTAAAAATAATATTTATAACTAAAAGACACCAGGGAAATAGTTGAAATGGCCGATTCTAGGTGTGGGACAAGAAAAGGACAAGATGCAGAGATGAGCTTAGAATATCCTGTTGTGGCAGGGAGCAAGGACATTATCAAAGATTAATGGGGCTATGTTTAAAAAGACTTGGGGGTCAAGCTGGAGAATCACTCATCAAAAACAAGACAATTGGAGCATCATTAAGGGCAATGCTTAGATGGATGGAAACAAAGAGTTGTAAATCTCTGAGCTTATAGTAATACACTGCATCGTCTAAGTCCTCCAAGAAGCAGATGCTGAGGTAGAATGAAATGAGCAAGCATTTTATTGGAGGAAATGATCAAGTGTGAGAAAACATGGACTGAAAGAGGAGTCTGGAAGAGCTATCAAATTGCAATAATCCTGCTGAATAGCATTGAGAACTTTGTCTAGATACTCATGTTGCAACAGAAGAAAGGCTGGGGGAAAAATGTAATTGTAATGTATACATGTAAGGATAACCTGACCCCCTTGCTGTACAGTGGGGAAAAAAAAAATTGCAATGTAAGTCCAATTCCAAGTGCAAAAGGAAAGGGTAAAAGTTTGGTGGCAGAGTCCTAGACTGCCATTCAGGAAGGTTCAGCAAAGCCACTGGGAGACCTCAAGTCAAAGCTGATTGTCAGAGGAATTCAGCGTCTCCCAGGAACAAGGAACAGCTACCAGGAGTATGTCCTCAGCACAGACAGGGAGATAGAGATCATAGCTCTTGTAGCTGGAACTCTTGATGAATTATGCTACCTAATGTTGGAGGTTATTCTCTCTGCATATTCTCCTTCTCTCTCTCTCATCTATTTAATTAACTTTATAGAATACTAAGGAAACTTGTTCTTTGCTTTTCAAACTCAAATAAAGGAAAGACTCAAACATGCAGACTACCCCTAGGAAACTAAATGGCATATGTGGGAATACATTTACACAAAGAAGGAATAATACAATTAGAGCATCACCATTCTGCAACATGTATACATTCAATATCTAAGCACTCCCAACTAAGAATCTGTGGCTGCCAACCACAAAAATGTAGATAACTACACCACAATATGCCCTTTGGCCACGAACTCAAGAGCATCTGTGAAGTAATTGTCCTCTTAAAGTAAAATCTGAGTGAGATTATATTCAAGTTTTACTTGGCAGGACATCTAGAGGACAAATAAAAATGTCAAACTAAACTGTAGGAATGCAGTCAGCAAAATCTTCACTCCATTGAATTGGTTTCTTTGATAAAAAAAGGTTAAAAGATGGACTTTTCTATGTGGCTCAGCAGGTTAACTTTGTCTCTGTGAGGGTGCAGGTTTGACCCCTGGCCTTGCTCAGTGGGTTAAGGATCTGGTTAGTGGGCTAAGGATATTTGTCAGCAGGTTAACATTGTCTCTGTGAGGATGCAGGTTTGATCCCTGGCCTCTGCCACAAGCTGTGGTGTAGGTTGCAGATGTAGCTTGGATCCAGTGTTGCTATGTCTGTGGCACAGGCTGCAGTTGCAGCTGCAGCTCCAATTTGACCCCTAGCCTGGGGACTTCCATATGCTACAGGTGCAACCATAAAAAGAAAAAAAAGGTTCAAAGTTAAAAAATACAGAGCAGTAATAGATATAATTTTGAAAATCATGTTAAACCATACTATGGTTTTTAGAGCTTCTCAGCTAGGTAATAAAACTACAATAAAAAGTAATAAGAGGGAAATCCCATCATGGCTCAGGGGTTAATGATTCTGACTAGCACCCATGATGTCGTGGGTTCAATCCCTGGCCTCACTCAGTAGGTTAAAGATCTGGTGTTGCAGTAAGCTGTGGTGTAGGTGGCAGACGTGGCTTGGATCTCACGTTGCTGTGGTGTAGGCCGGTGGCTACAGCTCCAACTGGACCCCTAGCCTGGGAACCTCCATAAGCCACTGGTGTGGCCATTAAAAATAAAAAAGTAACAAGATGATTTCCATTAACTCTAGAGCAGTAGTTACTCTTGGTATGGGAAGGCTGTGCTTGTTTTGGAGACGTATGAGGTTTCAGGAGCTGCGGCCAAGTTGTGTCTAATTTATGGGTGAGATTAAGAGGATATTCATCTTATAAAAACTCTCTAAGCTCTTTTCTGTATTTGTTTTATCTTGACTAAAAAATTCAAAATTTAATGGGAAAACAGTCATTTATACATAACAATAGGAACTTACCATGTAAAGCCACTCACTAAAATAAATACTAAAAATATATAGCCACAAGAATAGTATATCCACCAGATTAGTAAGCATAAAGAGAAAGCAAATGAACTAAGGAAAAATATGTTGATAAAATTAACTAAATATTGCCTACATAAATTATATTGCTAATCTTAACTAAATAGTGCATATCAAAAGTCATTTTCTAGATCCAGTTCCAGTCAAGATGGAGTAAACATAAGTGTATCTTCCTATCTTACTGAACACCAATTATAAAACCTGAATAGAATGAAGAAGAAGAAATCTGAGAACTCTGAAATGTAAATAACAGCAGGCAGATCAAAGGAAACCTCCAGAATTCAAAATACCAATAAATTAGAAGTGAGTTTACCATTTTTTCCTTGCATATTCCCCAACCTCAGTGAACACAGTTGGAAAACCAGCCTTAAGCTCTGTGGTCCAGACAGAGAAAGCCCCAGCAGAAACCCTTTATTTGGGAAAAGAAAAGGGAGTTCTTGTTGTGGCTCATCGGGTTAAGAACTAAACATTAGTATCTGTGAGGATCCGGGTTCAATTTCTGACCTCAATCAGTGGGTTAAGGATCTGGCATTGAGGCAAGCCAAGGGGTAGGTTGTAGATGTAGTTTGGATCCAGTGTTGCTATGGCTGTGGCATAGGCCTGCATCTCCAATTAGACCCCTAGCCTGGGAACTTCCATATGCAGCAGGTGCGGCCATAAAAAGAAAAAAAACAAACAAACCCTCTTTTTGGGCTCAAAGGCCGGAAAACAGAAATGCAGGAAAAGTGGAGGAAACATTCCATTTTATTTTCTGAGTTCTTTCACCCTTGCACCTAGTCAATTGTGAAATGGGGGTTGCAGCAGCAGCAGCAGCAGCCAGCAATAGAAAACTACAGGAGCTAAATTTATGTGGGAGGGAAGTTCCCTCTAGCATTTGTTGAAGCCATACCTCCAAAAAGGCAAGGTCAATTCCCGATTGTTGTGTGAATCTCTGTTTTCCATTATTTGAGCCTTATCTATGGTGTTTTCATGGAACTGAGCAGTTCATGGCCAAGGGATTATGCAGGGGAAGTGCAGGGACAAATTAAGTACTGGATAGATAGCAAAGAGATGAGCTTGGGAAAGTTAACCCATCAAATTTTTTATGACATCTTGGACTCACCTCTAACCTGCATATTTGTGGATCTGATGCCAATCGGCACACCAAAGATTGAGAACTGAGATGACCAACTGACCTACATAGTCCTTGAATGACCACTGGACAGAACAGACCCAGGACAGATCTGAATAGCAGGAAAAGGCTTGAAAAACTGACCCGGTATTGCAACCCCAGCTCATAGATAGCTAAAACATACACATCATCATTCTTCATAGGATTTAAATAAAAGTCTCATAAAACATTCAAAGTGTGCAGGATAAAATACAAAATTATTCAGCCTGTGAAAAACCACATACACACACACAAAACTCAACTTGCTTGAGAAAAGACATCCAACAGACAATGATGAGGTGTTGGCATTATCTAAGTCTTCAAACAAATATTAAAAAAAAAAAAATGCTGGGAGTTCCCCTCGTGGCTCAGCGGAAACGAATCCAACTAGGAACCATGAGGTTGCTGGTTTGATCCCTGGGCTTGCTCAGTGGTTTAAGGATCGGGTGTTGCTATGAGCTATGGTGTAGGTTGCAGACATGGCTCAGATCCTGAGTTGCTATGGCTATGGCATGGGCCAGCAGCTATAGCTCTGATTAGACCTCTAGTCTGGGAACCTCCATACACTGTGGGCGCAGCCCTGAAAAGACAAAAAGACAAAAAAAAAATGCCACAAACTTAACAGATTCAAGAAGTTCAACAAACCCAAAAAGTGTAAACTCTAAGCAATTCATGCCTAGACATATCATAATCAAACTTCTGAAAACTAGACACAAAGAAAGCAATCTTAACAGCAGCCACACAGAAATGACATACACCTGGAAAAACAATGATTTGAGTGACAGTAGATTTCTCATAAGAAACTGTGAACGTGAATGGTGGGGCAAGGAAGTGGCAGAATATTTTCAAGGTATTTAAAGTAAGAACTGTCAACCTAGAATTCTATATCCAATGAAATATTTTTCAAATGCATAACAAAGGATGGCTTCCTTTTATCCTGACAGTGAATTATTTCTTCATTGGATATAGGGTTATTGATTTACATTTATTTTATTTTTTATTGCATTTTATAATGATTTTAATTTTTTCCATTAAAACTGGTTTACAGTGTTCTGTCAACTTTCTACTGTACAGAAAGGTGACCCAGTTACACATACATGTATACATCTTTTTTCTCACATTATCATGCTCCACTGTAAGTGACTAGATATAGTTCCCAGTGCTATACAGCAGGATCTCATTGCTTATCCACTCCAAAGGCAATAGTTTGCACCTATTAACCCCAAATTCCCAGTCGATCCCCCTCCCTCCCCCTCCCCCTGGCAACCACAAGTCTGTTCTCTATGTCCATGATTTTATTTTCTGTGGAAAGGTTCATTTGTGCCATAATTAGATTCCAGATATGTGTTGTATGGTATATGTCTTCCTCTTTCTGACTTACTTCACTTATTATGAGAGTCTGTAATTTCATCCATATTGTTACAAATGGCATTATTTTGTTCTTTTTTGTGACTGAGTAGTATTCCATTGTATATACCACAAAATATACCAAATCTTCTTAATCCAATCATCTGTCAATGGACATTTAGGTTGTTTCCATGCCTTGGCTATTGTGAATAGTGCTGCAATGAACATGTGAGTACATGCGTCTTTTTCAAGGAAAGTTTTGTCCAGATATATGCCCAAGAGTGGGATAGCTGGTTCATATGGTAGTTCTATGTATAGTTTTCCAAGGTACTTCCATACTGTTTTCCAGTGGTTGTACCAATTTACATTCCCACCAACAGTGTGTGAGGGTTCCCTTTTCTCCACACTCCCTCCAGCATTTGTTATTTGTGGGCTTATTAATGATGGCCATTCTGACTGTGTGAGTTGGTACCTCATAGTACTTTTGATTTGCATTTCTCTAATAATCAGTGATGTGGAACATTTTTTCATGTGCTTGTTGGCTATCTGTATATCTTCTATGGAGAAATATGTGTTCAGGTCTTTTGCCCATTTTTCAATTGGGTTTTTGGGTTTTTTTTTCTGTTGAGTTGTATAAGTTGTTTGTATATTTTAGAGATTAAGCCCTTGTCAGTTACATCCTTTGAAACTATTTTCTCCCATTCTATAAGTTGTCTTTTTGTTTTTTTATGGTTTCCTTTGCTGTGCAAAACTTGTCCATTTGATTAGGTCCCACTGGTTTATTTTTGCTCTTATTTCTGTTGCTTTGGGGGACTGACCTGAGAAAACATTTGTAAGGTTGATGTCAGAGAGTGTTTTGCCTATATTCTCTTCTAGGAGTTTAATGGTGTCTTGTTTTGCATTTATGTCTTTAAGCCATTTTGAGTTTATTTTTGTGTATGTTGTGAGGGTGTGTTCCAGGTTCATTGATTTACATGCAGCTGTCCAGTTTTCCCAGCACCACTTGTTGAAAAAACTGTCTTTTTCCCATTTTATATTCTTGCCTCCTTTGTCAAAGATTAATTGACCTTAGGTGTCTGGGTGTATTTCTGGTTTATCTATTCTGTTCCATTGGTCTGTCTCTCTGTTTTCATACCAGTACCACACTGTCTTGATGATTGTGACTTTGTAATATTGCCTGAAGTCTGGGAGTTATCCTCCTGCTTGGTTTTTGTTCCTCAGAATTGCTTTGGCAATTCTGGGTCTTTTGTGGTTCCATATAAAGTTTTAGATTGTTTGTTCTAGTTCTATGAAAAATGTCATGGGTAATTGGATAGGGATTGCATTGAATCTGTCGATTGCTTTGGGTAGTATGGCCATTTTTACAATATTAATTTTTCCAACCCAGGAGCATGGACTATCTTTCCATTTCTTTATATCTTCTTTAATTTCTTTGATTAACATTTTATAGTTCTTAGCATATAAGTCTTTCACCCCCTTGGTCAGGTTTATTCCCAGGTATTTGATTTTCTGTGGTGCAATTTTAAAGGGTATTGTGTTTTCTATCTCTTTTCTAATATTTCATTTTTAGTATACAGAAATGTGACTTATTTCTGAATGTTACTCTTATATCCTGCTACTTTGCTGAATTTGTTGATCAGTTTGAGTAGATTTTGATCTGGTGTTGCCGAAAGCTGTGGTGTAGGTCACAGATGTGGCTTGGATTTGGTGTTGCAATGGCTGTGGTGTAGGCCAACAGTTTGCAGTTTGGATTTGTCCCCTAGCCCAGGGAACTTCCATATGCTGCAAGTGCAGCCATAAAGGAAAAAAAAACTAAAATAAATAAATGAATACATAAATAAACAAGACACAAAACAAAAAAATATATATTGGTAGACTGTTTTATGGAAGTGAATCAGCTGATTCTACAGTTTACACATAAAGGCAAAGATAGCCAAGATGAAGGTGCAAGGTCAAGCAATTAAAATTCAAACAGAATATAGTACAGAGCATAGAGCAGAGAGGTGGACCCTCACATGCATTATTGTCCAGTGTAGGACGAAGTGAAATTGTGATTCAACAAAAAAGATGATCTTTTCCATAAATGGCACCAAGCCAATTACACATTAATACAGAAAAAAATAATCTTGAACTCTATCTTAGAGCATCCACAAAAAATAATTACAGATGGATTAAAGCTCTAAATATTTTAAAAGATATCGTAGCAAGTCTTTTAGAATAAAACTTGGAGAATACCTTTCTGAAATTAGAGCTGCAAAAGAGTTCTTTAATAGGACATCAAAAACACTAAACAAAAATGAAAAAATTATATATATTGAACCATAAAGAGATCAGTAAATTTTGTCAAAATACATCTTCAGAGAGTGAAAAGGAAGCCACGAGAGCGGGAGAAGATAGTTGTAGTACAGTTTTTGACAAAGGATTCATATCCAGAATAAATAAGAAACTCCTTCAATAAATAGGAAGAATAAATATTCAAGTATTCAGTAAAAATGGCCAAAATGCTCTGAAGAGGTGCTTCACAAAAGAGGATATTTACAGGGTTCATAAGTGATCAAAGGTCCTAAATCTCATTAATTAGCACTAATGCCACTAATTCCATCTAAAATGATTAAAATAAAAGGGATAAAGTGTTCACTAATGTTTCTAATGATTTTGGGGGAAAATAAGACAAAACTTAAAAAACTATTTCACAATACAGAAAATAGTGAATAATTTCTGATTCATTTTATGAGTCCAATGTAATTTAGATGCCAAAACCATATAGAATTTTACTAAAACAAGAAAATCTCATGTATGTTTCTTTGATAAATATTGATGTGAAATTCTATTTGTTGTTGTTGTTGTCTTTTTAGGGCTGCACAGCTGGCACATGGAGGTTCCCAGGCTAGGGGTCGAATTGGATCTGCTGGCCTACACCACAGCCACAGCAACGTGGGGTGCGAGCCATGTCTGTGACCTACACCACAGCTCATGGCAACGTCAAATCCTTAACCCACTGAGTGAAGCCATGGATTGAACCTGTGTCCTCATGGATACTAGTCAGGTTCATTAACCACTGAGCCATGTTGGGAACTCCAAACATCAATGAGGAATTCTAAAACAAAATTCACTAAACAAATTAAACAGTGTCTTTAAAAATAATAACTAAGATCAAGCAGGTTTAGGACTAGAATGTAGAAATAGGCTAACAGTGACTATGAGCCATACCTTCCCATGTTTAAAACATTTTTGTTGAAGTATAGTTGATTTACAGTGTTGTATTATTTTCTGCTGTTTTGCTGTACAGCAAAATGATTAAGATATATCTATAAAGATATTCTATATAGATATGTTCTTTTTCATGTTCCTTTCCATTATGGCTTATTACAGGATATTGAATATAGTTCCCTGTGCTATACAGTAGGTCTTTGTTGTTTATCCATTATATGTACAAAATAGTTTGTATCTGCTAATCCCAAACTCCCAATCCGTCCCTCCCCCAGCCTCCTATTCTCTTGACAACCACAAATCTGTTCTCTATGTCTGTGAGTGTGTTTCTGTTCTGTAGATAGGGTAATCTGTGCCACATTTTGGATTCCACATATAAGTGATATCATATGGTATTTGTCTGATTTATTTCACTTAGTATGATAATTGATAGTTGCATCCATGTTGCTGCAAATGGCATTATTTCGTTCTTTCTTAATTGTCAAGTAGTATTACACATCTTCTTAATCCATTCATTCATTTATGGGCACTTAGGTTGCTTCCATGTCCTGTCTATTGTAAATAGTGTTGCTGTGAGCACTAGGTGCATGTGTCTTTTTGTCCAGATATATACCCAGGAGTGGGATTGCTGGATCATATGGCAACTCTTATTTCCACTTTTTTAAAGAACCTCTATACTGTTTTCCATAGTGGCTGCACCAATTTACTTTCCCACCAACAGAATCGACATACCCTCCTACTTATTAGGCAGCTTTAATTCTGTCCAAAACTCTTAGCCAAGAACAGCTGATGAAGTGCACCAACTATAAGGTGAATAAAAATTCAGCAGAGGTTGCTACAACAGGTATTGATTACTGATCTTGGAGCACTTTTAGCATAGTATATCTGGCTTGCCTACCATTTTTATTATAAATAAACTGCAATTTATGGACTGCATCTGCACTGAACAACAGAAATTAGCTACATAGCCAGAATAGGGCCACCTGAATTCCTGGATATAAAAGCTGGGTGATACACAGCTGTTTTCCTGTGGCAACTTGTCCCTATTCATCACGCTGAAGCCAGAGTTCATACTACATAGGAAAAGGGAGCTCAGAGGGCTGAGAATGAAGGAGTCAAGGCTTCTCAGATATTGCTACAGTATATATCATAGTTCTTGCTTTGATATATATAGTTCTAACTATAGTCTTCTATGAATCATTGGTAAATTTGATAATGGTAAGATTTCAATTTCATATGTCTGATGTGGGCCTTTGTATTAGGCACAGGGTTAATTTAACAGTAAAAAGTCAGTGTATTTCAAAATGTTAGAAATAAAGGAGAAAACAATACCATTTTAATAAATGCTAAATAAGCATATAATTTCATACTGATACGTTATTAGAAAAAATCTTATCTGGAGTAACTGGTGGCCTGGAAGTTAAGGAGCCAGTGTTGTCACTGTTGTGGCATGGGTTCAATCTCCGGTCTGGTCACGGCCAAAAAAAAAACTAAAAAAAAATAATAAAAAATAAAAATCTTATCTGAGTAGGAATAAAAAGGAATTTTTTTCTTGTGTAAAGAATGATGTTTATGTAAAAAAAAAAAAGGAAAAATTAAACAACAAAACAAAACAAAAAATACAGCAAGCATTTTCCTTAGTGATTGTTGTGAGTTGGTTTCTGCCCCTTGAAAAGATATTTTGAAAACAGGAACAGACTCAAAGATTTTGAAACCAAACGTAGAGTTACCAAAGGGAAAACTTTGGGGCTGGGGGGGCGGTAAATTAGGAGATGGGGATTAACATATGTAAACTACTATATATAAAATAGATAAGTAACGTGGACCTACTGTACAGCACAGGGAAATATACTCAATACTGTGTAATAACCTAAATGGGAAGAGAATCTGAAAAAGAATGGCGATATATACATGGATAGTTGATTCACTTTGCTGTAGACCTGAAGTTAACACAACATTGTAAGTCAACTATACCCCAAAAACTTTTTTTTTAAAAAAAGATATGGAGTTCCTGTCGTGGCTCAGTGGTTAACGAATCTGACTAGGAACCATGAGGTTGCGGGTTCGATCCCTGGCCTTGCTCAGTGGGTTAAGGATCCAGCGTTGCTGTGAGCTGTGGTGTGGGTTGCAGACGCGGCTCGGATCCTGCGTTGCTGTGGCTCTGGTGTAGGCTGGCAGCTACAGCTCCGATTCGACCCCTGGCCTGGGAATCTCCATATGCCACGGGAGCGGCCCAAGAAATGGCAAAAATACAAACAAACAAACAAACAAAAAAACCCCCAAAAAACCGAAAAAAAAAATAAAGATATGTTGAAATCCTAATCCCCCATAACTGTGAATGTGATCTTATTTAGAAATAGGATTTTTGTACACATAACAAATTTAAGATGAGAATATTAAGGTGGGCCCTATTCCGATATGACTGGTGTCCTTATAAACAAAGAGTAATGTGGACACAGATACACAGGATGAACACCATGGGCAGAGATTGGTGTGATCTAACTAAGCCAAGGGACACTCACCGTTGCTAGCTGCCATCAAAACCGAGAAGATACAGGGAGGATGCTAGGCAAAACTTCAATGGGATCAAAGTGATACCTCAATTGCAGGTTTCTGGCCTCCAGAACTGTGAAACAATACATTTCTCTCTCTCTTTTTTTAATTAAGGTAATTTGATTTACAATGTTGTGCCAATTTCTGCTGTATAGAAAATTATCCAATTATTTATATATATATATATATGTATACACACACACACACACACAGATACATCCCTTTTTTTGGTCTTTTTTTTTAAATTTTAGGGCCATGCCCATGTCATGTGCAAGTTCCCAGGCTGGGGATCAAATCGGAGCTGAAGCTGCTAGCCTACACCCCAGCTACAGCAATCCCAGATCCAAGCTGCATCTGTGACCTACACAACAGCCCATGGCAATGCGAAATCCTTAACCCACTTTAATGAGGCCAGGGATTGAAACTCTGTCCTCATGGATGTTAGTCAAATTCATTTCTGCTGAGCCACGAAGGGAACTCCGCCTTTTCGTATATTTTTTTTCCAGCATGGTCTATCCCTGATGCTATACAAGTAGGACATTATTGCTTATCCATTTTAAAGGGAATAGTTTGCTAACCCCATACTCCCAGTCCATCCCACTCCCTCCTCCTTTCTCCCCTGGCAACCACAAGACAGTTCTCTATGTTGGTGAGTCTATTTCCGTTTTGTAACTAGGTTCATTTATGCCATTTTTAAAACTTTTTTTTTTCTTTTTAGGGCTGCACCTGCAGCATATGGAATTTTCTTGGCTAGGGGTCCATCAGAGCTGCAGCTGCTGGCCTATGCCACAGCCCAGAAAATACATTTCTGAATTTAAAGTTACCCAGTTTTTGGTGCTTTGTTATCAAAGTCCCAGAAAACAAATGCAGTGATAAATTATTGAAAACCTTCTGCCTGAGATCATGAAAGAGACAAAACATTGTGCTACCCCCTCCATTAAGTATTGAATTTGACTGTTCTACCTCGTGAAAAAATAGGTAAAGAAAAAGACATGGAAGGAATATGGATTAGAAGAAAAGTTTAAAACTGTTTGATGTGGCCATTGTTATGACTGTGTACATTTGGAAAAATCTTCAGAAAAGCTACTGGAGTTCATAAGTAAGCTTACAATTTCACTGACCGTGAGACAAATATGCAAATATCAAATGTATTGCCATACATGCAATAGTTATAAAATGAAAATTTAAACTTATTTTAACAGCATGAAAACATCAGTGTTTATTATGAATGATTCTTACAAAGTTTCCCACATTTCTACAACCGAAAATTATACCTTTGAACAACATGGGTTTGCACTGTGCAGTCTACCGAGACATAGATTTTTTTCACTAAAAATACTGTAGGATCTGCGGAGGATTGAATCTGCAGGTGTGGAGTTGTTGACAGAGAGGGATAACCATAAAGTTATCCATGGGTTTCCAACTGTGAGGTGGCACCCCCAACCTCCATGCTGTTCAGGGGTTAACCATATTATTGAGAAAAATTAGAGAAACTCTGAATAAATGAACAAAAACACCATGTTCACTGATTAAAGAACTCAACATGGTAAGACCACAAATTGGTCTAAGGATTCCATAGATTGCCCTTCCTTCCCAAATTACAAAATATATCACAATTCTATTAAGATAAAAAGGGTCAAGAATACCTAAGACAGGTGGAGGGGGAAGGAGTGGGATGAAATGGGAGCTTGGGGTTAATAGATGCAGACTATTGCATTTGGAGTGGATAAGCAATGAGATCCCGCTGAATAGAACAGGGAACTCTATCTAGTCACTTGTGATGGAATTTGATGGAGGATAATGTGAGAAAAAGAATGTATATATATATACATAAATATATATACACATATGTGGGGTGACTGGGTCACGCTGCAGTACAGTAGAAAATTGACAGAACACTATAAACCACTATAATGGAAAAAATAAAAATAATTAAAAAATCCCTGTAGTCCATGCTAAAAAAATGCATAAGACAATTTGAAGAAATTTTTTAAAAGGTAGAAAGTTTACACTGCCAAGTATATAAACCTAGTTAAATGTTAGAATAGTCACGAAAGTATGACACCAGCGCAAGGATAAGCAAACAGATCAGACAACCACATAGATACTGTCTCCCTATGTACAAAGGTGACATGGCAATACAGGGAGAAAAAGTTTTACCTTTTAATTAAGTGGTACTGGGTCAACAGAATATCCATATAAAATAAAGACTCTCTATTCCTACCTTACCTCATAGCATACATAACGTTTAATCCCAAATAGATGAAAAATATCACTGTGAAAGGCAAAATCATAAAGTTTTTAGAAAGAAACAAAGGATGATACCTTCATAAACTTGGGATAGGAAAAGACATCTAAAGCAGGGCACAAAAACTGCAAACTGGTTAGAAATATGGATAAATTGGACCACACTAAGATGAAGAACGTCTGTTCCTCAAAAGATAACATTAAGAAAGTAAAAATGGAGTTCCCATCGTGGTGCAGTGGTTAACGAATCTGACCAGGAACCATGAGGTTGTAGGTTCTGTCCCTGGCCTCGCTCAGTAGGTTAAGGATCTGGTGTTGCCATGAGCTGTGGTGTAGGTTGCGGATGCGGCTTGGATCCCGAGTCGCTGTGGCTCTGGCGTAGGCCGGTGGCTACAGTTCCGATTAGACCCCTAGCCTGGGAACCTCCATATGCCGCAGGAGCAACCCTAGAAATGGCAGAAAAAGAAAAAAAAGAAAAAAGAAAAAAAAAGAAAGTAAAAATGAAGCCACAGCATTGTAAAAATGTCTGCAATATAAACGTCTGACAAAGGGCTCGAATTCTGAGCAAAGAGTGAATTCTTACAAGTAACTAAGAAAAAGGCAGACAATCCAATAGAAAACTGGGCAAAAGTCTGAAAAGTCACTTCACCAGAAAGGATATTTAAAATACCAAGAAACACATGGAAAGCTGTCCAACTTCCTTAGTCATCAAGGAAGTGCAAATTAAAAGCCACAATGAGATGAAATTATCCATAAGCCAGAATGTCTGAAATTAAATCAAAGACAAGTGGATGAGTATGCAAAGCAAGTTGATCACGCCTACATTGTGATGGGCGTGTAATTTGAATAAGTACTTTGGGAATTTGACAGCATCTACTAAAGCTGAACATCTGCAAATTCTAGGACCCTGCAGAACTCACCAGAGAAACAATAAATAGGAGATACCTTTATCTGTATTTATATCTATATCTATCTATATCTATAACAACATCTATAACTAAATAGTCATCTATCTCTGTATCTACATCAATATATATGTCTGTATATATGTCTATATCCATATCTCTATCATGTTAGCCTATGTATGTATCACGTATTTCTTTTTTTCCTTTTTTAATTTGGAGTTTCCACTGTGGCTCAGCAGAAACAAATCTGACTAGCATCCATGAGGTTGCAGTTTCAATCCCTGGCCTTGCTCAGTGGGTTAAGGATTCCCAGGTCCCATGAGCTGTGGCATAGGTCACAGATGCAGCTCAGATCTCATGTTGCTGTGGCTGTGGAGTAGGCCAGCAGCTACATTTCTGATTTGATCCTTAGCCTGGGAAACTCCATAAGCCGTGGGTGCGGCCCTAAAAAGACAAAAAAAAAAAAAATTGTGTATAGTTGATTTAATCATTGTGCCAAATTCTGCTGTACAATAAAATGACTCAGTCACACGCACACACACATATACACATTCTTATTTAAAAATATTCTTTTCCATCATGGTCTATCCCAGAAGATTGGCTATAATTCCCTGTGCTATACAGTAGGACCTTGTTGGTTATCCATTCTTAATTCTTATCCTTGTTGCTTACCCATTTGCATCTACTAATCCCAAATTCCCAGTCCATCCCAGGGTCTTCTCCCTCCCCCTTGGCAACCACAAATCTGTTCTCTAGGTCTGTGAATCTGTTTCTGTTTTGTAGACGGGTTCAATTGTGCCTTATTTTATTTTATTTTTAATTTTTTTATTTTTTTGTCTTATTGTTTTTTTTAGGGCTGCACTCATGACATATGGAGGTTCCCAGGCCTGGGGTACAATGGAGCTGTAGCTGCTGGCCTATGCCAAAGCCACAACAACACACGATCTGAGCCACCTCTGCAACCTACTCCACAGCTCACAGCAACCCGATTCTTAACCCACCAAGTGAGGCCAGGGATCGAACCTGCATCCTCATGAATGCTAGTCAGGTTCGTTAACCACTGAGCCATGAAAAGAACTCCCATTTGTGCCTTATTTTAGATTAGACATGTAAGTGATATAATACGGTATTTTTCTTTCTCTGCCTACCTTATCTCACTTAGTATGATAATCTCTAGTTGCATCCGTGTCATGTATTTCCATATCTATCTATTAAGAAATTTTTATTTATATATAAAGAGATCTATTGTAAGGAATTGGCTCACATGATTATGGATGCCAACAGGTTCTAAGATTTGCAGGGTGATCCAACAAACTGGAGACCCATGACAGCCAATGGGACAGCTGTAGTTCATGGGCCTAAGAACCAGCAGAGCCAACAGTAAGTTCCAATTCAAAGGCAGGGAAAAGCAATGTCCCCTTTTGAAGGCAGTTGGACAGGAGGAATTCTCTCTTACCTAGTTAAGAATTCTACACAGGCCTTCAACTCATTGTCACTCAAAATGACTGATTGGATGAGTGTCGCTCAAGACACCTGCTTCACTCAGTTTACCAATTTCAATGTTAATTTCACAAAAAAAACACCCTCATAGAAATACCCAGTATAATTCTGATTTATATAAAAAATTGGCATTAGTGGTCCAGTAAAGTTGACACATGGAATTAACCATGACAATATCCAATGGACAGTGTGATAATGGTACAAAAACAGACATATGGACCAGTGGAACTGAATAGAGAGCCCAGAAATAAGCCCAGGCAACCTATGGTCAATTAATTTTCAACAGAGGAGGCAAGAATATAAAATGGGAAAAAAATCTCTTTAGCAAGTGGTGCTGGGAAAACTGGATAGATGCCTATAAATCAGTGAAATTAGAACACATCCTTGCACCAAGCACAAAAAATAAACTCAAATGGCTCAAAGACTTAAACATAAGAAAAGACAACCATTAAACTCCTAGAAGAGAACATAAGCAAAACATTCTCTGACATCAACCATAAAAATGTTTTCTTAGGTCAGTCTACCAAGGCAATATAAATAAAAACAGAAATAAAAAATGGGACCTAATCAAACTTAAAAGCTTTTGCAAAGGAAACCATAAAAAAAAGACACCTATGGAATGGAAGCAAATAATTGCAAATGATGCAACTGACAAGGGCTTAATCTCCAAAATACACAAACAAATCATACAATTCAACAACAACAACAAAAAACAAACGACCCAATCGAAAAATGGGCAGCAGTTCTAAATAGACATTTCTCTAAAGAAAACATATGGAAGGCCAGCAGGCACATGAAAAAATGCTAAACATCACTAATTATTAGAGAAAAGAAAATCAAAACTACAATGAGTTTCCACCTCACACCAGTCAGAATGGCCATTATTAATGAGCCTACAAATGACAAATGCTAGAGAGGGTGTGGAGAAAGGGGAAGCCCCCTACACTATTGGCAGGAATGTATACAACAGTATGGAGGTGCCTCAGAAAACTAAATATAGATCTACCATATGGTCCAGCAATCCCACTCCTAGACATATATCCAGACAAAATTACAACTGAAAAATATACATGCACCCCTATGTTCATAGCATGACTATTCACAACAGCCAAGACATAGAAACAAGCTAAATGTCCATCAACAGAAGAATGGATTAAGAGGATGTGATACATATACACAATGGACTACTACTCAGCCATAAAAAAGAATACCCTTTGCAGCAATATGGGTGCAACTAGAGATTCTCATAGTAAGTAGTAAGTCAGAAAGAGAAAGACAAATACCGCATGATATCACTTATATGTGGAATCTAAAATGTGGCACAGGAATTCCTGTCGTGGCTCAGTGGTTAACGAATCCGACTAGGAACCATGCAGTTGCGGGTTCGATCCCTGGCCTTGCTCAGTGGGTTAATGATCTGGTGTTTCCATGAGCTGTGGTGTAGGTTGCAGACTTGGCTCGGATCCCGCACCAAGGAACCTCTAGCCTGGGAACCTCCATATGCCGCGGATGCGGCCCTAGAAAAAGACAAATAAATAAATGAAATAAAATAAAATGTGGCACAAATTAATCTATCTACAGAACAGAAACAGACTCACAGACATAGAGAATAGACTTGTGGCTGTCAAGGGGGAGGGGGTGGGAGTGGGATGGACTGAGAGTTTGGGGTTAGTAGATGCAAACTATTACATTCAGAATGGATAAACAACAAGGTCCTACTGTATAGCACAGGGAACTATATCTAATCTCTTCTGGTAGAACATGATGGAAGGTAATATGAGAAAAAAATGTGTATACATACATGTGGGTCACACTGCTGAAACTGATATGACATTGTAAATCCACTATACTTTAATTTTTAAAAAATCCAATGGAAATGTGTCCACATTTTCCCCAAAAGACATATACAAGAATATTCATTGCAGCATTATTTCTGATAGCCTCACAACGGAAACAACCCAGTTTTCATTAATACTGCATATTATGGTTTATTAACTACGATCAGATACTATATGAACAAAGAGGATAAACAAACTAAAACTACATATAAGATGGATGGATCACAATAATGCTGAGAGAAGGCAGCCAGACCCAAAAGAATACATCCTGCAAGATTCCATTCATATGAGAACAAAAACACTCAAACTTAATCTCTAGTATTAGAAATTGGGTTAATCACTATTTTGGCCAGAAGGGGCTAGAAACTGAAGAGGATTTTTTATACCTGCAGCTAATATTTTGTATCTTGATCTACTTTCAAAGTGTTTTTAATTTTATGTATTCATTGAGCTATACATTTACAATTTGTGCCTTTTCTTTATTATGTTTTCTTTCAAAAACAGTTTATCTTAAAAATGGAGCCAAAATAAAGTATATTTAGAAGACAAAAGCTGGAATGATTTTTAAATCATCAGGCCTTAAGCGTGGTAACACGACAGGAGGGTTTCTAAAAAAGTAAAATAATCTTACAGAACAGCCTGAGATGCACAAAGAAATGGCATGTTTAAAATAAAAAGTAAACATGAAAGAAATATATACAAACATTTACTGATTAAGTCAATAGCAATGAAAATAATATCTAAACAATAATAATGATGCCTAGATTCAGGGATAAAAGGCAAGAAAGAAACAAAAAACTCCCAGTGATAATTACATAAAGTACTCAAAGGGTGCAATCACATTTAAAGTGTTCTAAGCTCCTTGTTGAAGGAAGACAAATATAATGTATAACTTTAGACTACAGAATATATCCAGGGAAAAGCATAATTCAAAAAGATACACAGAAACCAATGTTATTGCAGCACTATTTACAATAGCCAAGATCTGAAGCAACCTTCAAGTTGCTGTCAAACTGTCAATATCCATAGATGGATGAATGGATAAACATGTGGTACACATATACAATAGAATATTACTCAACTGTAAAAAGAATGAAATAATTCCAATTGCAGCAACATGGATGGACCTAGAAATTATCTTAATGAGTGAAGTAAGCCAGGTAGAGAAAGACAAATATCATATAATATCCCTTATATGTGGAATCTAAAAAAAATGATACAAAAGAACTTATATACAAAACAGAAATAGAAACAAATTTATGATTACCAAAATGGAGAGTGGGTGGGGGTAAATTAGGAGTCTGAGATTAACATATACACCTACTATATATGAAATGGGTAATCAACAAGAACCTACTGTACAGTAAAGGGAACTATAACTTAATATTTTGTAATAACCTATAAGTAAAACAATCAGAAAAAAATAGATACAATACGTATGCATGCTTGAATCACTTTGCTGTACACCTGAAACTAACACAATATTGTAAATCTACTATAATTCAGTAAAAAATAAAAGAAAAATAAAGTATGGAATATTAAATATTTACTTTTAAATGTTATAGGTAGGGAAACTATCTGCTTCAATCATGAAGGAGTACTTGCCACCACAACAACTATAAAACTGGGTAAAATACACCAGGGAACTGTTTTTAGATGTCAGATAACAGGCAGTGTAGCACAGTGATCCCACAGTGAAGAGGAAAAAGGGGGCTTTGCACTCCCCTTTGCCTTCAGCCTGAGGAAATGTTTGGGACCTTGGATGGAGAGATGGAACCCAAACAGCACAAAGCGCTGTTGCTAAGCTAAGGAGGCAAAGATGGGGTTTTCCAGACAAAGAAAGTGGCTGGAATTTGTGTTAGCATACTCAAGAAGAGGGTGAATGCAGAGTGGTGGTCTAGAAATCTGTGAGTTAAGGAGTTACCACAGTGGCACAATGGTTTCAGTTGCAATCTTGGGAGTTCAGGGACACAGGTTTGATTCCCAGCCCGGCACAGTGGGTTAAGGATCCAGTATTGCTGCAGCTGTGATTTAGGTAGAAACTGTGGCTGAGATCTGATCCCTGGCCCAGAAAATTCCACATGCTGTGGATTGGCTAAAAAGAGAAAGAGAAGAAGATAGAGAGAGAGAGAGAGAGAGAGAGAGAGAGGAGAGGGGAGAGGGAGAGGGAGAGGGAGAGGGAGAGGGAGAGGGAGAGGGAGGGAGAGGAGAGGGAGAGGGAGAGGGAGAGGGAGAGGGAGAGGGAGGGAGAGGAGAGGGAGAGGGAGAGGGAGAGGGAGAGGGAGAGGGAGAGGGAGAGGGAGAGAAATGTGTGAGTTACACATGAGCCTTTGGTGAAGACCTGGGACACATATTCATTAAAACAAACAAACAACAAAAACAAGCAAACAAACATAAGGTCTAAGAGAGATTGCCTGTTATGGAGATAAATTTAAACAAAGATGCCAGATATTGTTCTGTGCTGAGTGATGCTGGTGTTCTGCATTAACCAGAGTGGAGAGATCTTGCTGAGCACTTTGACCATACTTTTGAGATCCAAGAAAAACAAGGCCTAGGATTAAAGATAATGTCCTAGAGTAAGGGCTAGGCCATGGACTAAGTTTATAACCAGAATAATACACCTGAGCAAAGTATAAAGCCACATTGGACAGGACTGGAACTGTCCCTTTTAATAACTGCCTACCAGAACTTGACTCAATAGTCTTTAAAGAACCTACCATGTGCCATCTACAATGTTGAGCATACATTAAAAAATGATTAGACACATGAAGAAGCAGAAAAAAAAATAAGGCCTGTACTTAATAAAAAAAAATGAAATGGAAAAAAGAGTCAATAGAAACAGGATCCAAGGTGACTCAGAAGGCGAAATTAATAGACAAGTATTAAAGCAACTCTTTTGAGCTTTATAAAAACATAAACGAAAACATGTTCATAAGGAATGATCAAACTGGGAACATGAGTGAAATTAAAACAACAAAAAGTAAACAAATATAAAATTGAGAAGTAAAAGGATATGAAAAATTTCACTGGATAGGATTAACAGTAAATCCGAGTCTTCAGAGGAACGGATTATGTAATTTAAGGCCAGATCTATAGAAATAATCTACCTGAAGGACAGAGAGAAAATGGATTGGAAACAAAATAAACAGAGCCTCAGTGATATGTAGAATGATGGCAGGCAATATCACAAAATGAGCACATTTGTTTCCAGTAGACCTGTTCTATAAGAACCACCAAAAGTTCTATAGGGTGCATGGGTATGTTTTGGAAACTTGGATTTGAAAATATGCAGAGCTCAACAAAATGTTAACATTAATTATACCGGATTACCCTTTCCTAGTCTTATTTTTTATTGAAGTGTAATTGATTTACAATATTATATTATTTTCAGGTGTATAGCATAGTGATTCAGTACTTTTATAGATATTAAGATATTAATCTTATTTTTTAAATTCAACTTTCTGTTTCAATACAAAATTAATAACATTGTAATGTGGGGGTTCATTACCCATTTGTTGTAAAATGTGTGATGATTATTATATTAAGGATAGGAGAGGTAAATAGAATTTTACTGTTAATATAAATTTCATAGGAAGTAATACAGTACTAACCATCGCAGACAGTAGTAAGTTAATGAAGCATATTGCAACTCCTAGAGCAAACAGTTAATAATGCAAAGTAGTATGATTAAAAAGGAAATAAATTAAAAGACATTAATAGATGTGTAAAAAGTGTTCCATGAAATTAGAAACCTGTTCATAGTACTAGCTCATAAAAACAACAACAACAACAAAAACAAAAAACTGGAGTTCTCATCATGGTTCAGCAGAAACAATCTGACTAGCATCCATGAGGCTGCAGGTTCAATTCCTGGCCTCGCTCAGTGGGTTAAGGATCCGGCATTGCTGTGAGCTGTGGTGTAGGTCACAGTGTGGCTTGGATCCTGCCTTGCTGTGGCTGTGGCATAGGCCAGCAGCTGTAGCCCAGATTTGACCCCTAGCCTGGGAATCTCCATATGCCAAAAAAAAACTATGAGTAGAAGAGAAAAGCTTTGCTCACATCAAGTGAATATATGAAAAACCTACAACTAACATCATTTTAATGGTGAGAACTAAACTCTTTTTCCCTGCAAGATCAGGAAGAAGGCAAGGATGTCTTTTCTCACCACTCCTATTTATTATTATCCTGGAATACAAGAAAAAGAAATACTTGGATTATAGGACAAAATAAAATGATCTTTATTTTCTGATAATAATATTTATGTAGAAAAATGATGTTACACCTCTTTTTATATGATTATTTGCCAACTATATATCTTTTTTGGTGAGGTATCTGTTCAGATCTTTTTCCCATTTTTAAATTCAGTTTTTTGTTGTTGTGGTGGGGTTTCTTTTTGTTGTTTTTTTGGCCATGACTGCAGCATGTGGAAGTTCCTGGACTAGGGATCGAACCCACACACAGCAGTGACCTGGGCCACTGCAGTGACCAAGCCAGATACTTAACCCCACTGAGCCACAGGGAACTTCCTATTTCTTCTTGCTGAGTTTTAAATAGTATTTGTATATTTTGGATAGATCTCCTTATCAGACATGTGATTTATAAATGTTTTCTCCCTATTGGTGAATTGCCTTTTCATTATGTTAACAATGTTCATTGCAGAGCAAAAGTTTAATTTTAATAAAATCCAAATTATCAATTTTTTCTTTCATGGATTTTGCTTTTGGTATTGTGTCTAAGAGACAAAACTTAAGGTCACTTTGGGTATTTTCATATATATATATATGTGTATATACACACACACACACACATATTTTGTTATCTTGCCTTTTCTAGGGCCGCTCCCATGGCATATGTAGGTTCCCAGGCTAGGGGTCTAATTGGAGCCGCAGCTGTCAGCCTATGCCAACAGCCACAGCAACGCCAGATCCAAGCTGTGTCTGCGACCTACACCATAGCTCACAAGCAACGCCGGATCCTTAAACCCACCGAGCAAGGCCAGGGATTGAACCTCTCAACCTCATGGTTCCTAGTTGGATTACATTAACCACTGAGCCACAACAGGAACTCCTTTTTCCTATAGTTTTATTGTTTTTCTCTATAGCTTACAGGGATTTTAATTTTAACACTTAGTCTTAGTGTTAAAAACAATTAGTCTTTTAAGAAATTGGCCCTGGAGTTCCTGCCGTGGCGCAGTAGGCTCAGGTCGAGACAGAGGTATGGGTTTGATCCCTGGCCTGGCACAGTGGGTTAAAAGATAACAGTGTTGTGCAGTGGTGTATAGGTCATAGTTGTGGCTCAATTCAATCCCTGGCGACCAGGAACCTCCATATGCTGCAGGGTGTGGCTATCAAAAAAAAAATTTGCAATTTTCTTTCCAAAGTGGGCTTGTCCCCACTTTGCATTCTCATAATAACTTAAAGATACCTGTTGCGTTTTATCCTTGCTTGCAATTGGTATCATTGATTTTTTTGTGATTTTACCGTTCTTATAGTGGTTGCTAACTGATGTTTTAATTTGTCTTTATCATTATATTGAATCTATAGATCAAATTGGGAAGAACTGGCCTCTTAACCTCTAAAAATATTGAGTATTCCAATTCATGAACATGGAATATTTCTTCATTTATTATAATTTCTTTGATTTCTCTTATTGACATTCTGTACTTTTCTGCCTAACATATATCTTATATATTTTCCTGGATGTACACCAAAGCACATCATTTCTTGGTGCTATTGTAAATGCTATTGATTTTTGAATTTGAAATTCCAATTGTGGGTATATATAAGAGCAGTTTACTGGGCATATAGACTTTACATCATGTACTCTCACTATACTCATTTAATTAGTCAACAAGTTTTGTGGGGATGTTGTTTGTGTCTGAAGATTCTTTTGGTTTTCTACATAAACAATCATATTATCAGAAAATAAAGATCATTGTTATTTTGTCCTACAATCCAAGTATTTCTGTGACACTGTGGAAGAAAGCAAAACTATAAAGATGATACTGGTTGATTTCCAGTCACATAGCATTGTTGGTCAGAAAAGATGCTTGACATGATTGCAATTTTCTTAAAGTTACCAAGGCTTGATTGGTGTCCCGATGCTATGAGAAAACTGTTAGAGCTCATCAATGAATTTAGCAAAGTTGCGGGATACAAAATTAATACACAGAAATTGACTGCATTTCTAATACTAACAACAAAAGAACAGAAAGAGAAAGTAGGGAAATAATCCCATTTACCATCACATCAAACAGAATAAAATACTTAGGAATAAACCTACCTAAAGAGACAAAAGAAGAGTACTCTGGAAATTGTAAGACGGATTGATGAAAGAAATCAAAGATGACACAAACGGATGGAAAGACATACATGCTCTTGGACTGGAAGAGTCAATATTATCAAAATGACTATACTACCCACGGCGATCTATAGATTCAATGAAATCCCTATCAAATTACCAAGGACATTCTTTCACAGAACTCAAACAAAATGTTTTAAAGTTTGTTGGAAAGCACAAAAGACCCAGAATAGCCAAAGCCATCCTGAGAAAGAAAAGTGAGCTGGAGGAATCAGACTCCCCTAATTTCAAGACTATACTACAAAGCTACAGTCATCAAAACATATGGTATTGGCATAAAGACAGAAATAAATAAAGACATAAATAAATAAATAATAAAGCCAGTGGAACAGGATAGAAAGCCCAGAATTAAACCCATGTACCTACAGCCAACTAATCTATGACAAAGGAGGCAATGGAGAAAAGACAGTCCCTTCAATAAGTGGTGCTGGGAAAACTGGACAGCCACATGTAAAAGAATGAAATTAGAACACTTCCTAACACCACACACAAAAATAAACTCAAAAGGGATTAAAGACCTAAATATAAGACCGGATACTATAAAGCTTCTTAGAGGAAAGCATAGGCCAAACACTCTGTAACTAAACGACAGCAATATCTTCTCAGATCCACCTCCTAGAGTACTGACGATAAAAAACAAAAATAAACAAATGGGACTTAATTAAACTTAAAAGTTTCTGCACAGCAAAGGAAACCCCAAACAAAAGGGAAAGACAACCCACAGAATGGGAGAAAATATTTGCAAGTGAATCAACTGACAAGGGATTAATCTCCAGAATTTATAAACACCTTCTGCAGCTCACATACCAAAACACAACCCAACAACCCATCAAAAAAAATGGGCAGAAGATCTAAACAGACAAGTCTCCAAAGAAGCCATACGGCAGTGGCCAACAAAACACATGAAAAAATGTTCAACATCACTCATTATTAGAGGACATGCACATCAAAACCCACTTGAGTTGCGGTAACCACCTTACACCAGCCAGAATGGCCATCATCAAAAATCTATACAATAAATACTGGAGAGGGTCCCTGTGGAGACAAAAGGGAATCCCTCTTACACTATGGTGGGAATGTAATTTGGTTTGCAACCACTGTGAACACAGACTGGAGATTTCCCTCAGAACAATCTAAAATAAAACTTACCACTTTAATATAGCACTACCACTCCACAGGCATCCAATCCACGACCAAAACCATAAACCATTGAAAATATACATTGTACCATAACTGGTCACTGACCAGGCACTGTAACTCACAGTAGCCACAAGACATGCCAAACACACCTAAAGTCCATGGACCAGAGGAGTGGAGACAGAAGACCTCTGTGGTACATATACACAATGAAATATTACTTCAGCCATTAAAAAGAAAGTTTGGTCTACATTGAAAATCTGTGGTTAGTGCAGCCACCTTCATGATTATCTGAGGTAGCTTCTGGATAACTTGCTGCAGCTGCTACATCAGCACTTGCTGTTTCATTGCTGTTTCACTCTTGTTATAGAGATGGCTTATTTCCTAAACCTCATGAGACATCCTCCGCTAGGTGTAAATTTTCTTCTGCAGGGTCCTCACTTCTCTCAACCTTAATAGAATTGAAAATAATTAAGGCCTGTGCTCTGGATTAGGTTTTGGCTTAAGTGCATGTTGTGGCTGGTTTGATCTTCTATCCAGAGATCAACCAGTGTTGTGGTTGTTATCCAGACCACTAAACACTTTGTATGTATCACGCAAGAAGCCTGCTTTGCTTTCTTATCATCCCTGTGTTCACTGGAGTAGCACTTTCAATTTCCTTCAAGAAATTTTCCCTTTTTGTTCACAACGTGTGGTTAACTGTTAGTTCAAGAGTTCTAGCTTCAGTCTATCTTGGCTTTTGATATGCCTTTCTCACTAAACTTAAGTGTTTCTAGCCTCTTGATTTAAAGTGGGGAGACATGCACCTCTTTGTTTCACTTGAACACTTAGAGGCCACTGCAAAGTATTATTATCTTAACATCATTATTTTTCTGTCTCAGGAAATAGGGAGCCCCATGGAGATGGAGAGAAGAATGGCTGGTCAGGGGATCAGTCAGAACACACAACCTTTGTTGATTAAGGTTGCATCTTCATGAGATGGTCTGTGATGCCCCAGAACAACTACAACAGTAACACGTTATCACTGATCACATCCCTGGATCATTGCAGTGGGTTAAGGATCCAGCATTGCCACAGCTGCAGCTGTGGCTAGGCCAGGAACTTTCATATGCTGTGGTATGGCCAAAAAAAAAAAAAAAAAAAAAAGATTACTGATCACAGATCACTGTATCACCATAAAGAATGTAATTTAATTAAAAATTTGAAATATTGTAAGAATTACCAAAATGATGTGACACAGAGCCATGAGGTGAGCAAATGCTGTTGGATAAAATGATGTCAACAAACTTACTCAATATAGGATTTCCACAAACATTCAATTTATAAAAGCATAATATCTGTGAACTGCAATAAAACGAGGTCTGCCTGAATAGCCAAACTCACAGAAACTCATTATTTGGCACAGCACAGACTGGAATTCAGTTTCCACAATCACATTGACTCTAAATTGTAACCTGAGTGAAGTGGATGGATCATACTTGTTATGCTATAAGCACCTAGCAGAGCACAGGGCAATAAATCAGCACAGATGGTCCCCAATTTAGGATGGTTCGAGTTAATGATTTTTTTGACTTTACGATGGTGTGAAAGCAATTTGCATTCAGGAAAAACCGTACTACAAATTTTGTATTTTTATCTTTCCCCAGGCTAGCAATATATGACCATACTCTATTGCGATGTTGGGCAGGGACAGTGAGGGCAGTCATGTGATCATGAGGATAAACAACTGATACCACTTACCATCATTATGTTTTTCACTTGCAGGACGGTGTTCATGAGACAGTCAAACACTTTATTATAAACATTTTATCTTAGATGATTTTACCCAAATTGTAGGCTAATGTAAGTGTTTTGAGCACACTCAAGGATAGGAGGCCAGGCTCAGCTTGATGTTGGTAAGTTAGGATGTATTAAATGCATTTTCTTTTTCTCTTTGTTCTTTTTTTTTTTTAGGGCCACACCTGCTGCATATGGAAGTTCCCAGGCTAGGGCTCGAATCAGAGCTGCAGCTGCTGGCTTACACCACAGCCACAGCAACTCTGGATCCAAGCTGCGTCTGCAACCTACACAACAGCTCACAGCAATGCCAGATCCTTTAATCCAGTGAGCAAGGCCAGGGATTGAACCCACATCCTCATAGATACTAGTCAGATTCTTAATCCACTCAGCTGCAGCAGGAACTCCTAAATGCATTTTTTTTCTTATGGCCACAACCTCAGCATATGGAAATTTCCAGGCCAGGGGTTGAATCTGGGCTGCAGCTGCAACCTACGCCTAAAGGCATTTTTGACTTACAATACTTTCAACTTATAATGGGTTTATCAGATGTAACCCCAATTATAAGTTGAGGAAGAACTGTACATAGATTGACCTCTTGTCCCACTGGAAATGTAATTTGAGTTTTCTGATATTATGGGGTACAAAGGAGGCAAGGAGTTAATGATGCTTTCAGAATGTGATCCCCATGACCATACTCCACATATATGAAATCCCTTGGTCTCTCTGGGCTCATATCCCTCTAGGATGGAAAGCAGGGCTTTTAGGGTGCTTGTAGGAGAGTGAGTGCTGCATTCACAGGACCAGTGAAGGTGGTGTGCCAGTGAGAGTCTTCCAATGATGCTTCTTACGCTCCTCTATTCCATTGTTGAATATCATTTTCCTTGTCTGACTCCCTTTTTGCCAGCAGTCAACACCATGCAGCTTATTTCTTTCCACATGGCAGCTCTGTGTGTTCCAGACGGCCACAGATGGTGTTGGAACTCAGGAGCTAGATAAAGCTAAGAGCATGCCTGTCTGTTCACCAGGACTCCCTGCCCTGGTATCCCCATCCCCAGGAGAACACTTCCTTTGAGGCAAGCCCAAGTCAGCTGTCACCTCTTCTGTGAAGCCTCTCCAGAAAGAATGAATTCTTGCTTCCTCTAGGATCCTACTGCATTTATCAAAGTCCTATACCAATTATCTATTTATACATGCATCACTTAGCAGGTGTGAATTTAGCTATAAGACACTTTCATTGCCAGGCTGACATATGTCTCGTTTTTCCAAATCAAATACGGGCTAAGTCGCCCATTCCTGCTGCCAGGGTTAATTCAAGGGCACCATTTTTGGAAAGTCCTTGCCCTAGTTTTTGGTGCTATCCAGAATCTGTGCCTTATGCACTTCAGAAATGTGGGCACTGCCTCTGCTGGCCCAGTGAGACCCCAGCTCCTAGTGAAGCTCAGATTCTTTCATTCCTGAGGAAGGTGAGCTGCCGATGCCCCTAAAGGTTGAGACAGGATGGGACCTGGGACCCTTTGCAGCAGCTCTTCACCTAGACAACATCCTCTGGAGAAACAAAATACAAAGAAAAATTAACTGCATGCCTGCCCAAATGGACAAGTTATGGACAATAAGATACAAAGAAACTAATAAATAAATAAACTGCCACTTCTGAAGAGGGGGAGCAAAATCAGGGTACAACCATGCCACAACACCACCACCAAAGGTATGGGCAAACCACCCAAGCACTCCTCTGGCAGCACACCCTCCCCCAGCCAGAGAGCAAGGGAAACAAGCAGCAGGAACCTTAGACCTTGCCTGAATTTCTTGCCTGGCCTCTTACTGATTTCTATTCATTAAGGAAAGCCAAGAACCCAGGTCTGCAACAAGGGGGGCACACAGAAACCCCTCTTCCCTCATCCTTCTGCCAACAGATTTGCTATGAGCCAAGCGGGACAAAGCTTCCCACCACTCTTAAAAGGCTCTCCTGGGCCACCATCTCTTTCCATCCTCTTCCAGAACCAGGCACGCCTTCTCAGCATCTGGGACATGACTAAGACCCTGACCCCTTTGCTTCTTCTTTGTGACCTCCCCTTGGCAATTAATTCTCCAGGGCTTAAAAAAAAAAAAAAAAAAAAAAAAAAAAAAGCCCCTGGTTCACACTCCAAGTTTCCACTGTCCCTCCCAGCAAGGGGTCCAAGGAGTGTACCTAACATACAACCTTTGAATCGCCTTTAAAAAAAAACTACCAAACACAAGGCGATTATACACCAGGAACTCCATCGCACACTCTCACAGTCTCTCCTGTGGGGAGGAAGCCTCCCCGGACAACTATGCCTCCCCTCCGGGCACTTCCAAAACTGAGAATCAGGCTGGCAAAGCCCAGCAAATGGTTGCTGAAAGAATATCCGCGACTGGCGGGCAGGTAGGAGGGGCCTATCTCGGGCCTGTCTCTCTCTCCGGGGGACTTGCGAACCTGTGGGTTCCCGGTTCTCCGACGCTGCACCCTGCCGCTTGCGTGGGGGTGAGAGGGCCGGGAGAACCAAACCCAGAATGGTCCAGCGTTCTCCCTGCGGCCCGGCGTGGCTTCCAACTGAGGGCAAGAGGGAGCGGAGTGGGGACAAGGACGAGGGGGCCGGCAAACCCGGCCGCGGGCAGCCTCCGGTGAGCGGGGACCTCTCGGTGGAGACGGAGGTGGGGCGGGGGCGCTCGTTCTCTCGCGCGCGGAGGCTGCAGTTCCCCCTGCGGCCGCCGAGCAGCCCGGGGTCCGCGGGCGAGTAGAGGTGCGGGGAGAGGAGGGCGCGGGAGTAGGGGGGCGGTGGTGGTGGTGGTGGAGACGGGGGTGGGGCTAATCACGTGGAGAGTCGCGCGGGGGCGGGGCGGGGCGGGGCGCGCGCTCCGCTCTTTAAAGGCGCGCAAGCCGAGTGGGGAGAGGCGGCTCAGCGGCCGCAGGCGCAGGCGGCCGGAGCCAACAGCAGAGACGCGGGCGCGGCTACCGGCTGTAGCTCGGGCTCCAACATGCGCCGCTCGGTGTGCCTGGCGCTGGTCGCGTCGCTCATGCACGGTAAACCCTTTGGCTCTCCCCGTCCTCCACTCCTTTCGCGGGATCCTGGGCACATCCTGGGCGGCTTTGGGCGCCCCGCTCAGGGGCCAGGTTCGGGGGCTCGCGCCCGACAGGGGGATCGGGGGGTGATGCAGGGGGAGGGCGAGCCCCGCGCATCTGTGTTGCGCCGCTTGGGTGGCGGAGGTCCCTGGCAGGGGGCGTGGGGCGCACCCCCGCCGGCCTTCCCTGAGCAGCCCGCCCGGCTGTCCTCTCCTGAAGTGTCTCTGCAAGGCGAGTTTCAGAGGAAGCTCTACAAGGACCTGGTCAAGAACTACAATCCCTTGGAGAGGCCCGTGGCCAACGACTCGCAGCCGCTCACTGTCTACTTCTCCCTGAGTCTCCTGCAGATCATGGACGTGGTGAGTACCGGCCCGGCTCCCTCTCCCCGCCTGGGATTCCGAGGGGCGGTGGAGGCTCCGGGCGGAATGGGTTGGTCGGGACGCTCTCGCTGGCCCGGGGCGCGGCGGGCCCGCGCTGTCAATCTGGCCCTGGCCTCTCCGCTGCCGGTTGCCTCGGTTTCCCAGTCGCCCAGGAGGAACCCGGTGAGCCGGGCCACGTGTTCTCCAGTGCTTCAGACCCGCCTTTCCCGCTGCTTACAAACTCTGGGCACTAGTATCCCTGTTCTGAGCAGGGAATTAAACAAGAACAGATCTGAATGGTCATATATATTATGGTATAAATGTTGGCATGCTGTCCGACGTTTGGTAGGCAAAGTAGGCATTTCTAGGTTTTTCTGCTGCCCCCGGGATGTAACTTCTCTGGGTAGAGACCTGGCCCTGGGCTTGACAGTTCGTTCATCCATCCAACTGCCAGAGGGCCAGCAATGAGCATTTATACCCCCTCCCCAATTCCAATGATGGTCACTCTTTGTCTTCCTGGCAAAGGTAGTGAAGGTTGACCTACTCAGAGTCTGAGCAGGGCTCCACAGCCAGGACGCACTGTCTGCATCTTCAGGCAGCTGCTTCCAGCCCCATGGGCTTCTTGTGGATTTATTAGTGCCCACTTCAATTGGTAGATCTGTGTAATATCTGGGTAAGTTTGTTCTTCGGCTCTTCTAGGCTGCTTTGGATATTAAGTTGTCATTGGCATGTCCTTCATACCATTCAAATAGTTTGCAGAAGCGGTTGTCATTTTAAATGGGTTTCAGTGTCTAGCCTGTACAAGGCATGGGATTTGGCTCTGGAGCAGTGTGTAAGGATAGCTGTGTTCCTGGGGGAGGAGCGTGGTAGGAAGGAGATGCAAGAAAAGCTACAACAGGTAGAAAGTGCCAAAAGCCACCAGAGGTATTCAGATTAGAGGTATAAAAGACAGATGATATTTCACAATCCTGCACATAGGGAGTACTCATTCTGCCACACTGATCATGTTGCATTATTTAACCTAGTTTAAAATTGAGAAACAGTCCTGGTATTGAGCAGAGCCAGGACAGAAAAATGGAGGTGCGGGGGCTTTGGAGGGTCACAGGCTCTTTGGCATTTTGGGAGGCAGGTACTTTATGGAGCAGCTTCTCTGTTACTTCAGGGAACTCAAAGATTTATTCTTGGGAGCCTTGGCAGGTTCTGGCTCTGCTCATTTCTGGATGATTGGTCTTAGGTAAGTTTCTTAAACATCTCAAGTCTGTACTTTCCTGCTAATTAACTGGACAGTACAGCCCAACATTTGTCATTGAGATGACCCAAAAAATGTGGAGGCAACTTTGAGAGACCATGAAGTTAAACACATGACTATGGTCATTTTCATCAATACAAACCAAACAAAATACCCTACACCACACATGGTAGGACCACGAGCTGAGCTCACAAGCTACACAGGTGGAAAGAAAGTGAACCCATTCCACCCCATTTGCCTAGAGTTGGCCCAGACAGCCTCACTGTGTGTGTGTGAACATGCATGAGCATGCACCACAGCTGCCTCTTGGAATGGTCCTTGTGTTGGCTGGCTAGGATGTGGAGAGGCAGTGCTACCCAGCCAGGGAGCAGACCCCTTAGGGCTGTGGCAGGCTCTTTTGGTGAGAAGCCCACTCACCAGGAAGCTGCAGGCTTCTTCCTGGGTACCTCTGCATCTTTAAGAGCCCCTTAAGGAATCAGGTTACTTGAGGTATTTTGGTTTGCATGAGAAGTTTAGACATAAGCTAGGGTTACAAGATGTGACAATTAAAAAGTAATAAAATGCAAAATTTGTCAAGTTAGAAAAATTAAAAAAATATAGTTGATTTACAGTGTTGTGCCAATTTATGCTGTACAGCAAAGTGACCCAGTCATATGTGTGTGTGTGTGTATACACCACACACATATTTTTAGAAAAAAAATTAAAATAACAAAAAACACTGTGTGTCATCAATAGTCTGGTATTAGAGAAGCATTTGTGAAGACAGGTTTTAGCAGCCAGAGGTCATTGTTGGGCAGGAGGGGAGGGGAGAAAGCCTTGGTCTCACCTTGGCTGTGGATCTAACCATGAATGTGTTGAACTTCTCATCCAGGCAGTGCTGTGAATTCATGTAGTGGCCTTGAGCAAATATACTTTACCTTTTTAAGCCCTGTTTCTTCATTGTAAAATGAGAATAATCCCCACTTCACAGGTTTTGAGAGGATTAAATAAGAGAAAATGCTTGCTACACCCTGATGATTCACTGAAAGTTTGCTTGATCTTCATTATGTAGTGACTCATAGGTCAGAATGTCAGTGCCTAGAAAGGTGTGGTCAGTTGCCTAAGGTTGCTCATTGGTAAGAGGCAGGGCCCTGAGGAAAACCCACATCTCTGCTTGGAAAGTACTTTGCATCTCCTGCCTCCTTTCCTTAACTTGTTTTGCAGAACAAAGTCAGCTTAATTTATTTAAACTGGCTGAGTGTAACTGATCAAATGTGACTGTCCTGAGATCCTGGGTGAAAAAAGAAAGAAGGTCTCTATATCAGAAATAATGAAATATGCAAACATTTGTATTCCAGCTGTACTTGGCTCTGTCTCCTTTTGAAGCAGAGCCAGGGCTTTCCAGCTGGGCTCTCAGGACCCTGGACAGAGATACAGTGACACAGAAGCAATTGCTGTGGCAAAGCCTTAACAGGTATCAGGTTCTCTTTACAAATTCAGTTCCAGGTGTCCTTTGTCCATTCTCACTGGGCTGTTGTGGAAACCATCCCCCCTCCCCCCCAAAAAAATCTTGTTATTATTCCCATTTCTGCCAGCAGAGATTTCCTGGCTAGAGTAATAGGGAGATGACATATGACTCTATGTATCTTTTCGTGGAAGATTATTTACTTGTTCATGAACTTATTCCACATATGCTTATTGAACCCTTCTTGTGGACTTTGCTAGATTCTGGAAATTGATATATGGTTAAAGGGATTATTTCTACTTCTAGAATTCACAGTCTCTCTAGGGAGACTGATATGTAAATCCAAGATTACCTCATGTGTTATTGAACACAGATGTCTGTACAAAGTGGTGAAGATACACATAGCCAAAGGAAGTATTTACCTCTAGGGAAGGTGGCTAGGATTAAGATTTCTGAAGGTGAGTAGGTGTTTGTCATTTGGAAAATAGGCAAGGTTTTCCAGGTAAGGTGAACAAGGGGAGGAAAGACTGAGCATGTATTGAGGACAGCACAGGCTCGACAGGGTGTGTTCTGTGGAATTCTGGCTCCCAGTTGACCTTGGCTTCAGTTTTGTTGCCAATGCAATTTTTCAGAAAATTGAATATGCTTATGTTTATTGAGAATTTATGAAAGAGGATGTGGTATTGACCAAACCACCAACCTGCCTTCCTTTCTCCCTCCCTCTTCCTTCCTTCTTCCCTTCCCCCCTCCCTCCTCCCTCTTTTTCCTTCCTTCCTTCCTTCCTTCCTTCCTTCCTTCCTTCCTTCCTTCCTTCCTTCCTTCTTTCTTTCTTTCTTTCTCTTTTTTCTTTCCCTCTTTCTTTGTTTTTCTAGGGCTGCACCCATGGCATATGGAAGTTCCCAGGCCAGGAGCTGAATCAGAACTGTAGCTACTGGCCTACACCACAGCAATGGCAATGGAGGATCCAAGCCTTGTCTGTGACCTACACCACAGATCACAGCTACGCTGGATCCTTAACCCATTGAGTGAGAACAGGGATCAAACCCGTGTCCTCATGGATACTAGTTGGGTTTGTTACCACTGAGCTACATTGGGAACTCCATAAAGTTTCCTTTTTTTCCCATTTTTAAAGGTTTTTTTGAAGTATAGTTGATTTACAATGTGATAATTTCTGCTGTACAACAAAGTGATTCACTTATACATACACACACATCCATTCTTTTTCAGATTCTTTCCCCCTGTAGATTATCACAGAATATTGGGTAGAGTTCCCACCTCTTTTGTAAGAATGATGTTCTAGAGAGACACCTTGCAATATGAAGGATAGGGTTATCTCTTGGTGAGAGGGTTGAGGTGAGTTCATACCATGGACAGGAGAGGTGCTGAGCTTGAGGTGTGTCAAATGTGAGGTGTGTTGAGTGCTTCTGTAGAGTTTAGATCATGCCTTGGGCCCTGGCCTGGGTGTCTGTCCATCAGGACATGAGGAGTCAGTGGCCATGTGCCAGAGGTTTTCTGAAGGTGTAAGATCAGCTTGCCATGGCGTATTTTCCTAAAAATGGAAACAGTCCAAACCATGATCTTTGTATTAAATCCAACAAGTATAAATTATAGATTAGAATGGAAAAAAGTGCATATGTCTTAAAACATATGTTTTTAGAGAGATCATTTTACCTGCCGTGGTCTGCAGCAGGCCCCCTAGGTGAGGCACGAGGTGGAGAGTGGGAGGGGGTGCTGGGTTTTTAATCAGAGGAGGGATGTTACTAGATCTGTGCTTATCTAGAGGATGCTGGAGAGCAGTGTATGTGATGGGACAGGTTAGGGGGAAGAGAAAGTGTAGGCAAGGGATGAAGAGGTCAAAACTAGAATGTCCACTGTGGGAATGTGGAGGTGTGTACAGACTCCAGGGACATTTTGGACATTCTGTCTATGACATATAACTGTGGATATGAACTTTGTATATGTAAATAGGTGAATTTGTTAAATGAAAGTAACTGAATTATTCCTAAATGCATTCTCTGATGGTGATTATTAATTAACCTCGTGGTCTTGTAACTGAACTGGGAATGAGATGAGACATAAGAAATCATTTTGAAGTGATGCAAATGTAAGGTTCTAAACTACCAACAGTTTCTTTAATATTTCTTCTTTATGAATACCATTTAGTCATTCACCTGTACACATACATTGAAAGGCCATTCTGAGTGTTGATTTGCATACATTAAATGTGTACAGTTATGCCTGTCCAGAAGACATTTAAAATGAGTGATATGAATCAACACGTAATTATACAGAAATGTGTAATGCATAATTACGCATCCATAATTTTTTCTATTTTATAGATTTTGGATTGCAGGTTCAACATTTTAGAAGCTTTAGTCCCAAGAATAAGTGGTTGTGCACTTGAGGTTTACTACTGCAGATGGCTGGCATGGGTGTGGAGTCCATCATTTAAGGGCTTATGTGTTCTCTGGAATCTCTTGGGGGCCTCTGCTCAGTTTTGTCAGACTTAATGCTTACTAGCCACTATGTAAAATGCTACAATTCTACCTTAATATTACCAAATATTTCTGTCAAAATTACACACCTTGAAAACAGTCTGAGGAGAAAACCCAAGGTACAATCATGTAATTATCCTAATAATGTTTTTATTACATTGAAATAAGTGGTATTTCTTATAATTACTCATTACAGTTACACATGTAATAATGTATTTTGTGCAAGAAATCAAATTAAACATAAAAAGTAATGTGAGGGGAAAATCACCCAAATCACCATTACTTAAGCCCTGTGCCGTTCAGACTTTTTTTCTCTATGTTTATAGGATGTATGGAGAAATATTTAAAAATTAAAATGGCATGGCACCATGATGGTGCCTTAAACAACATTAGCATGCATCACTCTACTATATAATCCAGCAATCCCACTCCTGGGCATCTATCCAGAGAAAACCATAATTCAAAAAGATACATACACCCCTGTGTTCATTGCAGCACTGTTTACAATAGCCAAGACATGGAACCAAAACCAATATTATGGTCACCATAGTGGAAACCATGAAAGTAGGGAGGAATTGGAAGGATGGGAATAAATATACACACCATTGTATGAAATAGATGATTAACAAGAACCTACTGTAGAGCTCAGGGAAATCTACTCAGTAGGTTGTAATAATTTATATGGGAAAAAAGAATGGATATTTTTATACATAACTGATTCACTATGCTGTACACCTGAAACTACTACAACATTATAAGTCAACTATATTCCAATGAAAAATTTTTTAAAAAGTGACACAAATATGCTGGGTAGTAAGCTAATATAGTTTTCAAATAAAATTGTGTTCTTCCCCCACTATTACAAAATTCTCTCCAACACTGCATATTCACTATTCTTATTTTTGTTGTAGAAATCCTTTAGAAGGTATTCATTGAAATGGTTCATGATGTTATGTTAAAGTTTAGTTGCTTTTTATTTGTCCCATACATTGCATGTGAAAAGTTGCAGAGATAATGTGAAGATCTTTAAGACACTGTTTCCCTCCAATTTTATATTTAATTCTGATCATCACCTAGGCTACAGTTTCAGCATGAATAATCTCCTCAATCCAGTTAGAGGTTGAGAAAATGAGCTGGACTTTCTTTCCTGTGAGGGCTGGCTTGTTTCTGAATTTTGCATCTATTTCTAGAGTGTGAATGTAGAGAACTTTCCAGGGTCTTTCTTCTATACTGCGGACCCTGAATTCCCCTTTGTTCTGCTGGCCCTTCAGTCTTCAAGATCTTCTTGAACTTTTGGCCACTTAGGCTTGGCTTTAGAAATCATCTCATGGTTCTGGAAAAGTGGCCCCCTGTTATTCTCCTAAGCTTCCCATCCTTTCCTAGACCTTGACCTGCCATTCCTCATTGCCCTTTCTGTCCTCTGGTGCCTTCCTGAGCGTCATCATTGCATTTCCCAACTGTTCTCACTGGGGAGTTCGTGAGAATCACCTAGTTCATCATTGCTCATAGCAGAACTGAAATTCTAAATTAAAACTTATTTTTTTTTTTACAATGCACCTTTATAATTGTTTCAGATTTATTATGGTAGAAAATTGTATCTTTATGGCTATGGGATATAAAGGTACAAAGGTATAAAGGTACAACATTTTTTTTTTTAGCTTTCTGGACTGGGTATTGGGGACACCTGTACTCAAGGAAGCTTTCTAGTCAATGTTGACTTTCAAGTCTAACCACTGAAGATGTTCCCTAAGGTTCATTTTTCTCCGAGCTCCGCATTAACCCCCAACATGCTGTTAGAGGAAGAGAAATAATCTTGTCATGGAGAGATGCCTTTGAAGACCTCTGCTCCCTTATTGATTTATCAGGATGAGGTAGTGTTTTACTCCCCAGACAAGAAGGAAGTAGTTTGGAACTTCCTAATTCCCATGCTCTTTATTTCAGTGATTTCCTTATTCGCACTCAACATTAGCTATAAACCCTTTTAGCAGAAAGAACCACCCAATAAAACCAAAACCATCATAAAACAATTTGCATGCACTTATTTTATATGTGTATAAACACACACACCCATTACTCTTCTCTCTTCTTGTTGAGGTTTTTTTTTTTTTTTTAATATCACCAGTAAGACATCACATAATACGCTCAAGTTTCCAAGAGAAAAAGCTAGAAGTTATAGCAAAAGCTCTGGAGTCCCAGCTCCCAGAAAGGCAAATAATTGACTGAAACTAACACGAAGTTAAATAAGGAA